>NC_088917.1:5161515-5464545 GCF_963576675.1 Euphorbia lathyris | reverse complement strand
ATACGAGCCCAGAGATTGGGGTTGGATTGTTGAAGAGTATTGGCGGAAGGGTCTGTGGGTGATGGAGGAAATATATGGTCCATGACCTGAAATGTTGTGGCATGGAGCTTGAACAGAGCAGCCCAAGTAGGATAATGCCCTTTTTCGACGTCTAGGGTTATTTTGATGAAGGTAGAAATATTGGAGACGGTGAGGGACGGATGGTGATTTGGGTTCGAGTCTGTGTTGTTCATGGTCGAATTGGTGTTGGGCGGGGTACCGGTGGAGGATTTTTCTGTGTTGGTGCTCATTATTGTCGACGGGAAGAATAAGGAAGGGGTTGCGATTTGGGTGATGTATCGGCAGGGGAAAGATGGCCGGAATGAAAGACGGCGGCGGCGGCCGTGTGGTTAGAGACGGTGTCGCGGCGGCGGCAACGGTAGGGAAGAAGGAAAGAGGAGGGTTAGGGTTAGGGTCTCTGATACCATGAAGGAGTATAATTCTCTGTGTTTGTTATTGATATCAATTGAAGTATTTATACAAAATACAGTTCACTATGTAGTGAATAACTATAGTCAACAACTGAACCTATATTCTAGGCTAGAGATAGGTAACAAAATAATTACAGATAAATAATAACTAAATACATAGTCTAATAACATGTACCTCACATGCTCGGATAGTGGACACTATTGATTGCATTGAAAGAGAATTTCACATCAGAAATTTGGATCATACGGAGTATTTCTTGGAAATTGAAATCTGATATCTCAAGTAGGGAATACATTTGTGTCAAGTCAAGTATGTCAGTGATATTCTGGATAAGGTAAAAATGGTCGACTCAAAACCCTCACTTACCTTAATGTCAACAACACCATCTTTATCAAGAGAGTAATACAGAAGTGTGGTTGGTGCCCTAGAGTATCTCACACTTACATGACCGAAAATGGCATTTGTGGTATAAAAAATTGTGCCAATTTCTTCACTCTCCAACCGATGAACACTGGAAGTGTGTTAAACGTGTTCTATACACCCAGGGCACTTTTGTTCATGGTGTTGTTCTCTCTTCTGCTCCAATTAAAAATGTTCACTGTTACTCGAATAGTGACTGGGGTGGATATCCTGATGATCATCGTTCAATAGGTGCATTTTGTGTTTATCTTGGTACTAGCTTGATCTCTTAGCACATTCGGAAACAACCGATCATTACATGTTCTTCAATAGAGATCGAATATAAAGCATTTGTGATTGTTATTGTAGAGTTACTCTAGCTACATTCTCTCCTTAGTGA
The DNA here is from genome assembly GCF_963576675.1 of Euphorbia lathyris. Taxonomy (NCBI): domain Eukaryota; kingdom Viridiplantae; phylum Streptophyta; class Magnoliopsida; order Malpighiales; family Euphorbiaceae; genus Euphorbia; species Euphorbia lathyris. The sequence goes on along the minus strand of NC_088917.1, from coordinate 5,463,275 downwards.
ACTCAGCTTTTCTATATCTCGTCTTGTTCAATTATGGTGTGGCAATATTGGAGCAATCTATCTCACCATCAGTCCAATATTTCATGCTCAAACCAAACACATCCAACTCGATTATCACTTTGTTCGAGAATAGGTTAACTTTGGCTTCCTCAATGTCATGTTCATTCCGACTGATGATCAAATTGCTGATATTCTCATCAAACCTTCGACTAATGCACGATTTTAGCTTCTTTGTTCCATGCTAACAGTTCATCCTGGCCATCGATTTGCGTGGGGGAAGCGGGTGTTAATTATCTCTCATTAATTTGCCACTTTAAATTGTATTTATCTTCAAAGTAGTTAGAGATAATTATTTATTCTTTTTATTTCTCTCGTACTATTTATCAACCTAGGATATATATATATGTATAATACAAACTTATCAAATTAAGAGGATAACATTTATATTCAAACACCTTAAACCTAATTGTAACAAAACTAAGTGAGCAATGTCATATTTGCTTCCATCATTGTTGAAAAGAAAAAATAAGTAAAACCTTATTTGTTTGTCAGAAAATATTGTATGTTGTAAAATATTGGGCAAGGAAAAAAAAATTGTTAGAAAATGAAAAAATTTCGGTACTTGACTACAACATTGGAAAACGTAAAAAAAATGATGGTGACTAGTGCTTTCAAAAAGGTAAAAAGAAAGTAGTAAGCTTACAAAAGCTTAGGAAAATATTTTACTCTTTAAAAAATATAAAACATTTTTCTCATTTTTTTCATATATTTTTATGCCAACTAACATAAAATTGTCCATTGACATATTTTTCTAAGCAAATAAATAACTGAAAATCAAGAAAATATTTTCCGACAAACAAACAGATCTAACTTGATAATTTTATTTGATTGTTTTTTATCATTATTTTATTTCAACCAACTTAGCTAAAAAAGAATGCCTAAATAATCAAGTCGTTAATTAGTTAGACGTCACAAATAAAGCCCTCTATGTGGTTCACGCCTGCTCTGCTAGGGTTCTAGAGAAGAGTTAGGGTTTTTTTTACCATTTTTGGTGCACCTCATTCGGTTTTCTTTTTTCTGCTTCGATTCCGCCTTGATTTTCCCAAATCTGGGCAAACGTTGTAATCTGATATCAATCCCGATGGCCGAAATAGTAGATGACATAAGGCAAAAATTAAAATTAACAGAAGAAGAAGAAACAATGATTGAAGTTGTCGTGAGCCCGAAGGAAACAACGCAACGTTCCCTAACCTTAGTCGGAAAACTAATATCGACTAAACCTTTGAATATAAAATCCATGGCCAATGCTTTTCACAATATCTGGAGAACTACTAAAGGTTTTAGCTGTAACGACTATGATGATAACGTGTTCCTCATTGAATTTCAATCGTATCGAGATCACGAACGGATATTACAGGAATCCCCATGGCACTACGATAGGAATTTCGTGATAATCAAAGCGATTGAAAGGGTGGATCTCATTGCAGATTTGGACTTTGTACACTATGAATTCTGGGTCAAACTATATGATATCCCACTCTCATATCGGTCAGAAGAAACAATTGCAAAAATAGCAAGCATATTGGGCGATGTCTCTGCTCTGGATGAGAATAGACCCAAATATGCTCCATTTATTAGAGCACGGGTTAATTTGGACATTAATAGACCTTTATTAAGAGGAGTTAAGCTGAAAGTAGGAGGGCAGGAAAAATAGGTTAGCTTTAGGTATGAAAAGCTTCTCAATTTCTATTACGACTGTGGGATCATCGGGCACGTCCATGAGGATTGCACTGCTGAGATTGAAGAGAGGGATGATGGCTTTTGGCATTATGACCCATCATTATGAGCAACCCTAACTAGACAACGTAAGGTAGAGTGTGGTGTGAAAGTCACCAGGGAAAGAGAAAGAAGAAACAAAGAAGGAAGTTCTATTGCATCCAAATCTATGATCCGAAAAGGCCTCTTTCAGGAGGCTCAAAAAGGGACTTTAGATGAAGAATCAGCCTCTGTAAGCTGTGTTCCTACGATAGGGATGATGGAGAATCGGAATGTTCAGCTTCTCCTGAACAAAACAACTCTTGACAAGGATACCCAGGTAATCCATAAAAAGCTGAATTTCGAGAATGGTGATAGAGGATGTGAAGAAGTGGAGTCCACCCCAGCACAGGAAGTAAGCCAGTTAGCCCCGAACTTGCCGGTTTATGGATTTAGGAAATGTGCTAACAGGCTCATTTTCTAATGGAAATATAACAGAGAAGCAACCTGGCCTTCGCCGTGTGAAGATAAAAAGGTTGGCTCGGGGTATAATAAAGCAAGTAGCGGGAATGTCAGGGACGTCCTTAACTCCTCTAGATAGGACAAAATCGAAGCGAAAGTATGCTGATATGGAGGGGGTTGAGATGACTTATAAAGCGGATAAACACAAGAAATTAAATTCTAATGACCAGAGGGTGGAGGCAGAAAGTGGGCCCCACCCTATGCAGTGAAAATCTTAAGCTGGAAGGTCCAAAGATTAGGCAACGCCTGGACGTTCCGGGCTCTCAAGACAACCCTGAGAGTAAGTCGCCCGGACATATTCTTTCTCATAGAAACAAGGATGCGAAAGAATGGAAACTCTTTGCAGAATGCTTTTTCAGAACTTAATGTTTTTTTGTGGATGCAATTGGATCTAGTGGAGGGTTAATCTTGGGATGGAAAAAGAGATGGAGCTATCAATCAACAGGTATTCTCAACATTGTATCTACTGTTGGTCCCGTGTGATTAGTTCCAAGGGGGGGGGTTAGGAACTGATATAACTTTTTCGCTAATTAATCTTGCTGACTTAGTTATTTCAATAAGTTGATCAACTCAGCTTTGGTCAACTCGGGCGAGCTTAGCGTAAGACAGCTTTAGTCAGATGCTGACTAAGACTATTTTACTTTGAGAGATGGGAATTGACACTTGCATGGTCAGTTTCCACCTCAGCACTTCCTATTTACTCAGACTCAGCGTTTAACAGTTTATATGCTGAGTAAGTATGACAGACAACACAAGCACATATATGTATAGAGAGAGTTAGAAATTACTCAGTATCACTTATCCTGGTTCGGCCTCTCTGCCTACGTCCAGTCCCCAGAATCCCTCCGGGCTTTTGGAATCCAATACTGAGCTCTTTAAAGGTAGAGCACAAACCGTTTACAAGGCAGTTGAATATGCAAGAGTACCGTCCTCTATTCTTCTACTCAACTCCTACTAAGCACCACAACCCGGTACTTAGATTTCTCTACCACTGAATGTTTACAACCAAACACTCAGCACAATACTCTTAATATCTCAATTGATACAGTTTGTTCTCTTTCAAAAGAAGAACACCTTAGATGATTACAGACAATCAATCTAGCATTTACACAGGAATAGAAAATGGGTGTAAGATCTTTTTCTTGTTTTGAAGTGCTTTGAACTTGTAATTTTCTCTCTTGTATTTTTCTTTTTGTACTTCGGCAATGATCCAAGAGGTTTGATTGTCTTTATATAGATGAAGACCTGTAGGAGGATCATTTGAAATGATTTAGCCGTTGATTCCAAAACGGCTCTTTTGGGAGACAGATTCTGGTCAGCTTCAGATATTGCAGGTCAATCCTATCCTCTGAATTCTTTAGGCGTCAGGCTTGTCTTGTTCCTGCAGACGTTGTCTTTTTGCGGCAGTTCTATTTTAGCAATAATCCATTGACCCATACATCTTGGAATGTGTCTATTACGTATTTCCGAGGATTCAATTATTGGTGCAGAAAGTTTGCAAAACTTGTCTTCTAGTGAACGGATCTCTCATGCTGTCCTGAGGATTTACTCGTCCTCTACTTTATTCATTGTCTTCGTTTGTTGTTAACTCTTATGCTGAGTTCCCTTTTTGGTCAGTTTTGTTTTGCACGACAACTAGTAAGAGAGCTCTTGATGCCGAGTTCCATTCCACTTAGCTTTGTTGAACTTCAAGCTTTTATCCTTTGGTACTGAGTTCAATTCTATGCAGCTTGTCCTTTGACCTCATGCTGACTTTGTCCTGTCTTACTTTTTATATCTTTTGTATTTACGTTTATACTTCAACATTGAACAAACAGATTAGTACAATTAAATCAAAGCACTTAAATTTAATTGTCCCTTAATCATGGATGATTTTGTCAAATCAAAATCTTGTGGAACGGTGTTTCAACAAACTCCCCCATTTTGATGTTGGCAAAATACATAATTATGGAACTCAGTTTTGAAATTCCCCATGATTGAATTGTTTTTCATATTTCTGAAATTTCTCCCCCGTAAGGGTTGCATCAATTGTCCTAGCTTAATTCTAAACCTTCCAAGATTTAACCAAATAGGCTTAAGACATTGCTTATACTGACTTAGTTCAATTCTAGACCAGTTTTTCAGAAATGATTAAATACTCAGTTTGATGCACAGATTGTTTTGGTGTTTTAACGTATACTGAGTATGTTTTACTTTTGCTTGTTTGTTCAATTTTGATTTATCGGTTTTTAGCACATGGTATTTGGAGAGTTTGGATAGAATGATACTTACCATAGCTTAAACAACATCAAAGTGCACAACAAAAAAGATATTAAACACAAACTACATGCTTAGTCCTGAAGTATGATTAAACTACTTTTTCTTCCTTGAGGTGGGCTCCCCATGAAAGTTGGCTTTTCCCTTGTCTTTGCTTCCAGATGCTCCACTTGCATATTGAGTTCCATCTTGTCTGTTCTCCCCCGTTTTGCCAAGATCAGGTGGAGGAGGAATGAAGGTATCATTCCTAGCAGCAGTAGATAAGGCCTTGGAATAACGCGTCAACCGCTTAGTACTCTCTCTTAGGCCATCTATTACTGGAACACCATCATCTTCAATGGTTCTAGGAACTCGCAGGGAGCTGCTCAGGATGCTAATGAGATATTCATGTGACTTGCTGAGCTAGGAGACGGACTCAGTAAGCTGGGCATAGGATTGGTGGTACATTTTGAGTACGGCTGAGTCAAAGAATTTTTGTTGATTATGGATGTCTTGCACAAAGTTCAGAAATGCATCAGTGTTGACGGGGTCAATATCCATCTGGGCCTTATTGACATTGAGGAGGCGCACATCTTCACTCAGTTGATCAATAGTACACTGAGAAGTGGAGGAAATTAGTTCACGTGTGCAGTTTAGATCAGAACTCAGCTTTGAAAAGTGTTGACGCAGCTCAGCCGAAGTAGCATACTCAGGATGACCCGTAAATCCAATGTTGGCCAGGTCTGTGGTCAGCTTAGCAAAATAATCTTGAAGCTCAGTAGAAGTAGCATACCCTGGATTTACATCAGAGTGTCTCTGGACTTTGCCTTCAAGTGCATTCATGTGGTTGACCATCATGAGCAGTAGTTCAATGATCTTTGCAATTTGGTCTTGCTTAGGTTGATGTGTCTGGATTGTGCTCAGAACACTGATGAGATCTTTGAGGCTCCGAATTTCTTGCAGAAGTGGAGTGAGGGATGTAATTTGGGAGGACTCAAGATTTGCAGCTCCAGCAGCATCCATAGGCATAGGATTCAAATCCTGAAGGAGAGACTGAGCAGAGGCAATGATTTTGCGTCCAGACTCAGTAGCACTCAAATAGGCCATTGTGTCAACAGGATTTGTCACAGAAGCATGAATTGAAGTGGAACTTGATGGTGGTGGAGTTGGCTGCTTATCAGATGGATTAATAGGTAGACCTTGCGGAAGCTCAGTACAAGGAGCTGAGTGCTCAACAGCTTGAGTATTTGGAGTTGGTGGCAAAGGACTTACAGAGTCATTTACTTGCTCATCATGATGGAAGAGTTGAACAGGTTGTTCCATGGATTGCTCCCCAGCTTGACTATCTTGGGCTTTGAGCACTTTCTCGACAGGATTTGGATTGTCTAGAGTCTTGGCTTGTTCCTCAATGTGAGTAATAGAGGCTTGATTTTCCGCAGGGTCCATAGAAGGAGACTCAGTATTCTTTGAAAAATACGTAAACTGGATATCAGACAGATCGGTGATTGGGTCTCGAAGCGGAGAATCTCCTAATAGATCAATGGCAGGTGCTCTGTAGGCTTTCTTCTTTAGCCTTTTGAAAGACTTAGCTCGAGGGGGTGAAGGATCAGCTTGAATATCTTCACTGGAATCAGAGGAGGAATTGTCTCTGAGCTCAGCATTATCCTCATCTTCGGCAATGTCACGTTCAGGGAGCTCAACTTCCACTGTTTGAAGTGCCATAGATGGATTCTCTTCTTGCTCATCATCATCTTCAGTCTGTGTTTGCTCAGCATGCTCTTCCTCCTCAACATCAGGCTGAGCATCATCATAGTTGTTCTTCCTCTTCTTGCTCAATGGGGGTTTGCTCAAGATCAATTCTGAGACTTTTGACGAAGTGTGATTTTGGAGGGACAACCCAGTCAAGGGGATTGGCTTCAACAATTTGTAATGCAGAGTTTCTTCTTTTCTTCTGCAGAGGTTGCTCTGGAGATTCTTCATTTTCTTCTTCGGGCTCATCTTGCCCTTTTCGTTTCTTTGCTGACCTAGGTGTTTGGTCAGTATCAACTTTCTTGCCTTTTGACATAGCTCGTACCTTCCTTGGGACATCATCAATATCCTTTGAGCATGTTTCGAGTGCCTTTCTCTTTTTCTTTGCTTTTACTGGCTCAGCAGACTCTTCAACAACTTGCTTCCCTTTCCTTGGTTCCTCTTCTTGTTCAGCATCATGTTCTTCTTCAACTTCCTCAACATCTTCGGATCCCTTCAATGGCTGATTGAATTTTAACCCCAACAGCAGAGTCGCTGTAATTTCATTTCCCAAACTCTGAGTCTCATTGATGGTTTCTATTTTCTGATCTTCAAGGATTTTGGTGATTAAGGAGCCCAATCTAAGTTTTTTGCCTCCTCGTTGAAATGCTCCGACCAGAAATACCGGCATGTTGAGTGGGTTGTAGGTTAGCATGTGCCATATAAAGCACTGCTCGAAATTAGAGGCAGACGATAATGAGCTGAGTTTGGGGAAGATGAAATTGGTCAACAGGTAATGAGCCATCTTCTGATTTTGCCCCATACAGGTGCTTGGTATCTCTCCTTTGTGATTCTCTGGTTTACAGAATCCTTTGACGTGGTCAAGCGCTTCTTTGGTTGTCCTAAACTCTTTTCCTTCTTCTGGCAGGTTGAGTAAGGTTGCTAGGTAGGATGGTGTGATTGTAATTTTATGACCATTGACGGAAGTTTCCAAGTAGTCAGCATCTTCTTCGTCAACATGAAGATTGGAATAGAACTGCCTAACTAACCTAGGATAGGTTTTCCCTGGGAGAGAGAAGAGTCCTACCCACTCATTTCAATCCATTCACAAAAGGGTTTTTCAGAGGTGATGAAGTTAGGAGAGAACCACTTACATTTCAGAACTTCCAGATTGTTAACTTTCTTGTGGACTTTGACCATAGTCCTTTTCTTAGGTTTTGAGGAGCTTGCTGGGTCAGCTTGAGGGTTTTTGTTTGGATTTTGGTTAGGCTGAGGAGATTTTGGATTTTCATCGGTGTGATGTTTGCCGGAATCACCACCGGAGACATTCTGAGGGTTCGACATTCTTTTTCTCAGAGATTTTCGAGGGTTTTTGAAATTCAGAGAGAGAGAAATTGGGATACCAAAGGATTCAGGCGTAAAGATGATTAAGTGGGAAACCTTCCACTACTTATAGAGATTTTGGATCAATCCTATTTGATGGACTAGCCGTTTTTCCTTGGGATATTCAACCGACAGAGATTCTGTCACTTATGACACGTTCAACGCATGGGTTTTGCATTTATTGCTTTCGTTATCCCAGGTGCTATTTATTACACGTGTTAGCATTTAATGGTGCAAGTAGCCTTTTAATCTCAGTTTTGCCAGAATGCCAAACGTTTGTGATACCGAGTGACAAGATCTATGTAGACGAATTTCTTATCTCCTAGTACCTTATCATAGAGTTATCACTTAGCATGTGTACCTACTCAAAATAGTCACTCAACATGTATATTAACTCAGCATAAAGTGATTTTCTATATTTTAAGCTCAGAATTTATTCATCATATATTCTCTTAGCATGGCATTCACTCAACATTCCATTTTACACATAGAGTTATTGGAGAGGATTAGACATACCGATAGCTTCCCTTAGTATGTTGAATTGTTCACGAGCCAATGGCTTGGTGAAGATATCTGCAAACTGTTCGTCTATTGGCACATAGGTCAGCTTGATCTCACCCTTTAGTACATGATCTCTAATGAAGTGGTGTCGTATGCTGACATGCTTCATCCTGCTGTGTTGGATTGGATTCTTGGATAGATCAATGGCACTTTTGTTGTCACATTTGATCTCTATTGTTTCTGTTTTTACTCCATAATCCTCAAGCTGTTGCTTTATCCATAGGACTTGAGCAACACAGCTTCCAGCAGCTACGTACTCAGCTTCAGTTGTAGACAGGGCTACGGATGATTACTTCTTGCTGAACCAAGATACTAGATAGCTTCCAAGGAAATGACATCCTCCCGAAGTACTCTTACGTTCTAGCTTGCCTCGTCCGTAGTCAGCATCAGTATATCCAAAGAGTGTGAAGTCATTTGAGGTTGGATACTATAAACCTGCATCAACTGAGCTCTGCAAATATCTAAAAATTCTTTTTACAGCAATTAGGTGAGATTCCCTAGGGTCAGCTTGATATCTTGCACAATAACATACCGAGTACTGTATATCAGGTCTACTAGCTGTGAGATAAAGTAAGGAACCTATCATACCTCGATAAAGTTTACTATCTATTGACTTACTTTGCTCATCTTTGCATAGGACAGTATCAGTACCCATTGGGGTTGATATGGGTTTGCAATCTTCCATATCAAATTTCTTTAACATCTCTTTGGTGTACTTGGACTGACTTATGAAGATGCCATTCTTACCTTGCTTAATTTGAAGTCCAAGGAAGAAGTTGAGTTCACCCATCATGGACATCTCGAACTCAGTTTGCATCTGTTTGCTAAATTCTTTACACAAAGATTCATCAGTAGCACCAAATATTATATCATCTACATAGATTTGTGCAAGTAGGGTATGTTTGCCCTTTTTCTTAATGAACAAGGTTGTGTCAGCTTTTCCTCTGACATAGTTCCTAGTCAGCAGGAAGTTGGTCAACCTCTCATACCAGGCTCTTAGAGCTTGCTTCAGGCCATACATGGCCTTCTTGAGTTTATAAACGTGGTTTGGAAATTTTGGATCTTCAAACCCAGGAGGTTGGTTAACATATACCTCTTCGTTTATAAAGCCATTAAGAAATGCACTTTTGACATCCATTTGGTATAATTTAAAGTTCATAAAACTAGCATAAGCACACAATATACGTATGGCTTCTAGCCTAGCAACTGGTGCAAAAGTTTCACCATAGTCAATACCCTCTTGCTGACTATAGCCTTGGGCTACAAGTCGAGCTTTGTTTCTGACTACGTTTCCATGCTCATCGAGTTTGTTTCTAAAGACCCACTTAGTTCCTTTGGACTTTTGATTTCTAGGCTTAGGTACTAAATCCCATACCTCATTCCTGGTGAATTGATCAAGCTCTTCTTGCATGGCATTGATCCAATATTCATCGTGCTCAGCATCGGCAAAGTTCTTTGGCTCATGCACTGAGACAAATGCTACGTTGCTGAGGAACTTCCTAAGCTGATCTCTTGTCATCAGCTTGTTGTCAGCAGCATCAAGAATAGATTTTTCTGAGTGTCCTCTTGGAATTTTTATTTCCTTAGGTAGTGTTGAGTTGTTTGGAACAGGTGTTTCTGCAATCTCTACAGGAATAGATTGGTCAGCAAATGTAATTTCAACTTCTTGCTTACTTGTGGTCAGTCCTTATATTGATGACTCAGAGGCTCCTGGATGATCAGCGGAAGCTGAGCTTGGTTCATCTTCTTCGAGCTGAGCTAACTTTCCTGTAGGGTCAGCTTCATCGAACTCAATATGTACAGACTCTTCTACAACCTGAGTTCTTTTATTATATACTCTATATGCTTTACTGTTTGTTGAGTACCTTAAAAAGATCGCTTCGTCAGCTTTAGCATCAAATTTTCCAAGGTTATCCTTTGTATTGAGTATAAAACACTTACACCCAAAGGCACGAAAGTAGCCAATGTTGGGCTTTCGTCCTTTCCAAAGTTCATATGGGGTTTTCTTAAGTATAGGTCTAACTAGAGCCCTATTAAGTATGTAGCATGCTGTGTGGACAGCTTCACCCCAGAAGTACTTTGGAAGCCTATTTTCACTCAGCATGGTTCTAGCAATTTCGACAATTGTTCTGTTCTTCCTTTCAACAACCCTATTCTGTTGAGGTGTTCTAGGAGCAGAGAAATTGTGGTCAATACCACTGGTTTCACAGAATTCGTCAAACTGTTGGTTTTTGAATTCTCCACCGTTGTCACTTCTAATATGAGCTACTTTTAGGTCTTTGTCAATTTCAAGCTTTTTAATCAGTGTGGTAAACATCTCAAATGTTTCATCCTTGCTACTCAGCAAGATGATCCAAGTGTACCGAGAGAAATCGTCTACAATGACCAAGGAAAATTTCTTACCTCCCAAGCTGAGTGGCTGGATAGGTCCGAAAAGATCCAAGTGTAGTAATTCCAATGGTCTCTTAGTTGAGACAATATTTTTACTATGAAATGACTTTTTAGTTTGTTTGCCTTGCTGACAAGCTTTACACAATTGATCTTTTTCAAATTTTAATTTGGGTAATCCCTCAACTAATTGTTTTATAGCTAATTTGGCAAGAAGGTCCATGCTGACATGCCCAAGTCTTCTATGCCATAGCCAGGAGTTATCCTCTTTAGACACTAAGCATATGTTTTTAGAAAACTGTTTTTCTAAATTTAGCATGTATACATTGTCTACACGAGGGGCAGTTAAAATCAATTTATTTGTATTTCCCTCGAGTATTTGACACTTAGTATCATCAAATACAACCTTTCTGCCACTCTTGCAAAGTTGAGCTACACTCAGCAGATTGTATTTGAGACCTTTAACTAGGGAGACTGACTCAATAGTTGGGTTACTTCCGATAGTACCTGAGCCGACTATCTTACCCTTCTTATTGTCTCCAAAGCTTACACTTCCACCTCGTTTAAGCTCTAGTGTGATGAATTGTGTTTCATCACCTGTCATGTGTCTTGAGCATGCACTATCTATGTACCAAAGTTTTGACTTCTCCACGCATGTCAAGCTGACCTGCAGTTTAAACTATTCATCTTTAGGTACCCAATTCTTTTTGGGTCCTTTCTTGTTAGTATAAACAGGTGCAAAGTCATATTTTAGTTTGTGACGACATACTTTTATAGTGTGGCCATTTTTACCACAAAAGTCACAATAAGTTGCCCTTTGGGAGTGATGCTGAGTGTAGTCAGCATTGTTATGCTGAGCATGCCAACATACCTTAGTGGTATGCCCTTTTCTTCCGCAAAAATCACATTGGACAATCCGCTTGTTGAACCAACACACATCTTTCGTGTGTCCCCTTTTTCCACAACAGTCACACTGAGTGAACTGTTTATGCTGATTAGTACTAGCGTACTCAGTGTGGGGTTTATTTCTGTTTGAGCCTTTTACTTGACTCTGTAAGGTTGTAACGTCCTTTCTTAGTTTTTTTGACTCAGATTGGACCTCCGTGACAAACTTATGCATTATTTGCATGTTGGTATGTAAGTCTGAATTGTCTTGGAGGAGAAATCAGAGGTCACTCAGCTTGATCTCTTCAATCTCGTCACATCGCCTGCTGAGTGATTTTATTTTCTTATTGCATTTCTTAGTTAGCTTGTATAAATCACTCAGGGCATTTACCATCTCATTTCTAAACAAGAGTAAGGGTGTTACCTCATTATTGTGTACCTCCTGGTCAGTTTCATCAGAGAGGTCAGCTTGCTCAGATTGAGAATGGTCAGCTCCATCATCTGCCATGAAACATATATTGGCAGTTTCATTTTGCTCAGCTTCAGATGAGGTTGACTTATCACTGTCGCTCCATGTTGCTACCATTGCTTTCTTGTTTCCCTTCTTATCTCTTTTGAGATTTGGACAGCTTGACTTGATATGCGCAGTTTGGTGGCACTCAAAACATGTGACAGACTTGGAACTGTCCTTCTTGTATTTGTCACTTGATTCAGCTTTGTACCTGTCACCTCTTTTGTATGGCCGTTTGCTGTTTCTGTCATTTCTTCTGAACAGCTTCTTCATCTTTCTAGTGAACATAGCCATTTCCTCATCATCAGTTGAGTCAGCTTTGGTCGAGTCAGCTTTCATGACCAGTGACTTTTGTTTCTTGTCTTCTGACTTTTCTTTCTCTTTAGCTTCAATGTTTTGCATTGAGATCTCATGAGTCAGCAGGGATCCGATTAGCTCGTCATACTTATATGTAGTCAGGTCCTGAGCTTCTTCTACTGCAGTTTTCTTAGCTTGCCAGCTTTTAGGTAAGCTTCTCAAGATTTTCTTCACTTGTTCTTCTTCGGTGAAGTTCTTGCCGAGTCTTTTTAGTTCATTTATAATATTAGTGAATCTAGCATTCATGCTGGAAATGTCCTCGTTGTCGTTCATCTCGAATAGCTCATACAATCTCATGTGTTGATTCACCTTTGACTCTTTGACCTTGCTTGTACCTTTGTAGGTCACCTCAAGCTTTTTCCATATCTCCTGTGCTGACTCACAACCTGATATTTTATTGTATTCTGCAGCATCTAAAGCACAGTGAAGCATATTGATAGCCGAAGCATTATTTTGAAGTTTTCTGAGGTCATCTTCTGACCACTCAAGGGGGGGGTTAGGAACTGATATAACTTTTTCGCTAATTAATCTTGCTGACTTAGTTATTTCAATAAGTTGATCAACTCAGCTTTGGTCAGCTCGGGCGAGCTTAGCGTAAGACAGCTTTAGTCAGATGCTGACTAAGACTGTTTTACTTTGAGAGATGGGAATTGACACTTGCGTGGTCAGTTTCCACCTCAGCACTTCCTATTTACTCAGAGTCAGCGTTTAACAGTTTATATGCTGAGTAAGTATGACAGACAACACAAGCACATATATGTATAGAGAGAGTTAGAAATTACTCAGTATCACTTATCCTGGTTCGGCCTCTCTGCCTACGTCCAGTCCCCAGAATCCCTCCGGGCTTTTGGAATCCAATACTGAGCTCTTTAAAGGTAGAGCACAAACCGTTTACAAGGCAGTTGAATATGCAAGAGTACCGTCCTCTATTCTTCTACTCAACTCCTACTAAGCACCACAACCCGGTACTTAGATTTCTCTACCACTGAATGTTTACAACCAAACACTCAGCACAACACTCTCAATATCTCAATTGATACAGTTTGTTCTCTTTCAAAAGAAGAACACCTTAGATGATTACAGACAATCAATCTAACATTTACACAGGAATAGAAAATGGGTGTAAGATCTTTTTCTTGTTTTGAAGTGCTTTGAACTTGTAATTTTCTCTCTTGTATTTTTCTTTTTGTACTTCGGCAATGATCCAAGAGGTTTGATTGTCTTTATATAGATGAAGACCTGTAGGAGGATCATTTGAAATGATTTAGCCGTTGATTCCAAAACGGCTCTTTTGGGAGACAGATTCTGGTCAGCTTCAGATATTGCAGGCCAATCCTATCCTCTGAATTCTTCAGGCGTCAGGCTTGTCTTGTTCCTGCAGACGTTGTCTTTTTACGGCAGTTAATAATCCATTGACCCATACATCTTGGAATGTGTCTATTACGTATTTTCGAGGATTCAATTATTGGTGCAGAAGGTTTGCAAAACTTGTCTTCTAGTGAACGGATCTCTCATGCTGTCCTAAGGATTTACTCGTCCTCTACTTTATTCATTGTCTTCGTTTGTTGTTAACTCTTATGCTGAGTTCCCTTTTTTGTCAGTTTTGTTTTGCACGACAACTAGTAAGGGAGCTTTTGATGCTGAGTTCCATTCCACTTAGCTTTGTTGAACTTCAAGCTTCTATTCTTTGGTACTGAGTTCAATTCTACGCAGTTTGTCCTTTGACCTCATGCTGATTTTGTCCTGTCTTACTTTTTATATCTTTTGTATTTACGTTTATACTTCAACATTGAACAAACAGATTAGTACAATTAAATCAAAGCACTTAAATTTAATTGTCCCTTAATCATGGATGATTTTGTCAAATCAAAATCTTGTGGAACGGTGTTTCAACATCTACTTCCATATTAAGCAACAAGAAACTGTGTGGAGGGGATTAGGAGTATATGGTTGGCCTGAAACACAAAATAAAAAAGATACATGGGATCTCATTAGCTTCTTATGTAACCTTGATGAACAACCTCTGCTGAACTTTAGGGATTTCAACAAAATACTCTGGAATTCCGAGAAGAAAAAGGGCAGACCTCGTGATAACAGTTCAATGGAAGCCTTTCGTGAGTGCCTGGTGGATAATAACCTTCTCTCCTTCGATCACGCAAATCAGCCATTCATTTGGCACAACCGTCGGGTAAGAGATGAGGCTATTTGGGAAGTGTTAAACAGATTCGTTGCAAGCCCATCATGGTACCAGCGCTTCCCCAACGCAAAAATAAGCACACTTCCTCGAGTATGCTCCGATCACAATCCAATTGTAATTGATTCAACAATCATGCCTAGTGGGATACCAAAGCGACAAGCACACTTCCGCTTTGAAAACATGTGGGTTAGAGACCCTCGATGTAAAGGTATTATTGCAGCAATTTGGAACCTGTCAGCAGCGAGCAACACCTCCTTCAGCGATAGACAGAAAATGGTACCTCGGGACTTAGCAAATTAGAACCGAGTTGAATTTGGGTCTCTCGGACAACAGATTCGTACCATCACTAGACAGCTTGAAGATGTACATTAACAGGCTGACCCGAATCAGCGAAATCATGAATCAGAATTGGGGATACAGTTGAACAGATTGCAAGAGAAAGAAGAGATCATATGGAAACAAAGAGCGAGAACCGAATGGCTTAAATCGGGTGACCAGAACACAACCTATTTTCATGCAAAGGCATCAGCACGAAGACGCACAAACACAATCCACAGGATTAAGAACACTAGCAGTAATTGGGTTTTAGGGCAAGGGAAAATTGCAGAGGTTATCACAACCTATTTTGCTGATATTTTCACTTCAAAAGCACCATCTAGGGAGGTCGAATTCCTTCAGGTGGTGGACTCTCATATCAGCATGGAGCAGCATCAGTTCCCATGTGAACCATTTTCTAAAGAGGAGGCGACCCGAGCAATGCATCAAATTAACCCTACAAAAGCCCCTGGGCCTGACGGTATGTCCTCTTGCTTTTATCAATCCTATTGGGATATTATTGGTGATGATGTTACACAGGTTGTGCTCAACTTCCTTAACTCGGGAGTAATGCCAAAAACAGTAAACCATACAACAATTGCTCTAATTCCGAAGGTTAGGAATCCTGAGGCGATGAAAGACCTCCGGCCAATAGCGTTATGCAACGTTATTTACAAAATGGTTTCCAAGACCTTGTCAAACCGTCTAAATAAGGTCCTATCAAACATAATTCATGCCTCTCAAGCAGCCTTTGTACTAGGAAGACTCATTACTGATAATGTAATTATTGCATTTGAGGCGTTTCATAGTATGAAGGGGCAAAAGAGTAAGAAGGGGAACTTTGCGCTTAAACTGGATATGAGCAAGGCATATGACAGGGTAGAATGGAGGTTTCTAAAATTGATAATGGTTAAAATGAATTTCCCAACCAAATTCATTGATCTGATCATGTTATGCGTATCTTCTGTAACTATGTCTGTTCGCATTAATGGTGCACTTGAGGGTTTTTTATAGCCAACATGGGGCCTAAAACAGGGAGACCCATCTCCCCATACTTATTTCTAATCTATGTAGAAGGCCTCTCCGTGGCGCTTCAACAAGCGGAGTCTCAATGATCCTTAAATGGAATTAAGCTAAGTCGCAATGGCCCAAGTATATCCCATTTATTTTTTGCTGATGATTCCCTTATTTTTGGCAAAGCAAATTTGGAGGAAATTATGACATTGTCTACAATTCTCAGTAACTATGAAAAAGCATCGGGTCAAATGGTCAATTTTGATAAATCAGAACTGTTTTTTAGTAGTGGAGTTCTAGAGAATAAGAGAGCTCAACTACTGGTGGTTCTAGGAGTGAAAGAAACCAGCGGGCTACTTCATTACCTTGGCCTCCCAACGTTAATTGGGAGATAAAAAAAGGCGATATTTTCAGTAATAAAAGAGAGAATTGCAAGACGGCTAGTGGGGTGGAAAGAACGGCTCCTGTCTGTTGGGGGTAAGGAGATATTGATTAAAACAGTAATACAAGCAATTCCTCAGTATGTCATTGATGGGCGACACCTAGTAGTGTTTTCTACGGCAAAATATATATTACGATGATTGCGCTATGACTATGGATGTGGTCTTTCTAAGTGCTTTGTATCTACTAGATGTCACTACTTAGGGGCAAGTGTACCCCGTCGTATCAAGTAATAATCCGGTTAAGACCGGGTATCGAATCCACGGGATTTATAACTGCAAGTATTAAACGACTCGGTTTTATACGTTATTTAAGCGGTGAATACTTTGGGGTTGATGTGGTAACCAACTACAAACTATTCCTAACTACGTGTGAGGCGAATTTATGTAACAAAACTCTATGAAGCGAGATGGATGCGATAAGTTATAATTATGATAAATAATGACTTCTAATGTTTATACGGTTAATGGTTTGCTCTTGCAAAGACGACTACATGTAGAGTAACCGACCCGTGAAGTATTTAGACTACGTGGTTCCTAGTCAAGGCGTGTCTAATACTTGGGACCAGAAATTAGGGATCGTAAGTTCCGTGGCTTGTCAATTCCTACGGTTTCCGGTTTGTCACTTCCGGTAAGGCAACACCTATATGAATCCCTAAAAATAGCCCGAATGGCGTCGGTAGTCGCGTTCTCCTACACAACAATCAATTATAAATATCAAAACAAGTAACAAACATCAACACATATATAGAAAAGAAGATTATGAATCATAAATTATAAATATGGAAAGTGTAAATATGGATTACAAACAAGCCTAGTACATAGGATGAGATCAAGCTAATTAGCAAGTATAAAGGGAAGAATCCACCCTCGGAACTAGCTAACCGGACTCAAAAGCCGTCTCTAAGGACTTGAATGGTGGAGCACTAGAGCTTGGTGTTCGGAGACGGAGCGAGACTTTGATGAAATGTCGGGAGCAACGGACAAGCTCTCGAGATGGAAGAGTTTAGTTACACAAAGCCTAAACACAAATCTAAACTACAATACTCAAAACAAGTATAGTTTTTGCTCTCTCTACAATATGGTATATGTGTTGTGGATCAAGAGCTGCCTATTTATACACATCAAGCTAGGGCAAAATTGTAATTTTGCAAGGTACAAGCATGGAGCAACATTATTTGTGCAGAAATCCCATAATACGCCCCGCGTATGGTGTGGTACGCCTCGCGTAAATACCCATTCCGTCAGAAATCTTCTGTATGTGGACCAATTTCATGTCTTATTGTCTCAAACACGTCCCGCATAGGCTGGGATGCGCGTGGCGTGTTTGAGGCTCTGATCTTTTATTGCTTCATTTGGTCTCTATACGCCGTGCGTAGCTTGAAGTACGCCCTGCGTAAATGAGTCTCTGGACTTTTTTCATTGAAGAACTCCCTTACACGCCTCGCGTGTAAGGTGGTACGCCCTGCGTATAGACCGTTGACTCAGGGAGACCATGCAGTCTGACTTTTCAGGATTAGGCCAATCATACGCCTTGCGTGAGATGGCATACGCCTCGCGTATGCTGAGTCAATTCTACGTGGTGTCCGCGGATAAGGCAATTATGTCTGACACCATGTTTCACGCCCCGCGTATGGGATGATACGCCCCGCGTATAGGTATGGATTTTGCTTCTTCCTTATACCTGAAATACAATTCTTGAGGGCCGAGTTAGCTTGACGTTTTTATTTCTTAAACTAATCAAAAACAAGGAAATTAACCGAAAGTACGGGGTTTATTATTATTTCATTATTTTATTCAAAACACTCTATTTTTGTAATTAAACTTATTTATTTCTTCTAAAACTAACCCGTAAATCACGCTAAAAGATAGGGATAAAATACCCCTATCAAACCTCCTCGGACCTTAAAGTTTTACTTGTCCTCAAGTAAAAGAAATCGAAAGACAAAGGATTGAGATTATTAAGAAACAAACCGACGGTTGGTTTTACCAAGTGCATGATTTCAAAGTTAAAGTTTTATGCAAAGTTTTCGGCGAGTACCTACGCAAACAATCGAGCGACCAAAACTTGTTTGAAACCTCCATAATTAAAATTAATAGGCAATAATAACGGGGGTTGATTATCTTTTGAGAACCTCATAGTACCTCACCAAAGGATTTCACTCTTACGCTCAAAATTTTGGTGGGTCGGTGTTTTAGCACTCTTCTTTGCACTTACTCGAGATCACGTTGAGTTTGCATTTTTATCCGGATTTTTCCTCCTATGTTATGGTTTTGGCAATATTAAAAACGAACCCGGAGGGGGGTTGTAATGTGGGTGGATTTTTGGTGGTTAGTTTTTTGGAAACTCAAGTTTAAATACCGTTTTAATGATCGCACCGTATTCTTATTTTGGGCCTTAGCGAGTTTTTAAAATATATCCGAAATTGCTCGGGTGGATCTTGAAAATGCCTTTTTGCTCTTTATTATTTTTCTTTTTCTTTTTGCTTTGAGAGCGGCACAAAAACGACTTCGGGGACTTTTGGTGCTTTATTTGTCACGGCCTTGGCTTGTTTCGGGTGCGAATTGATTTTATTGGTATTTAATCTAGAGGAAAAAGGGCAAATGTTAAAAGGGGTGTTAACAACAAAAAGTCGGTTAATAGGCTCAAAAGAGGTTTCCTATAGGTTGATAAAAACGAGAAAAATAAATTAGGAAAAGAATTAGACTAAGTGGATCCGTTTTATCATCTATCGCCATTTAAACCAAGATAGGTGTACTAAACCCGACATTAGGTGCAAACTCTATGAGTCGAGTGAAGTCAAAGCTCTCGAAAATTGTGAAAGAAATAGAGTTCTCGTACGAACTCTTTTAGGCTCAAAAATATCTCACAAGGATTTGGGTTTAAATTGTGTACTATCGAGTCTTTGCTAGATTCTCGAACATCCTGTCTTTATTCTTTTTAAGTTTCATTATGGAGATGACATGTGGGTTAGGACTCAATGCTTTTGTTTAGTATCACCTAGTCTTTACATAAATTCTACAACTTCAAAACTAGGACTAAAATTTCTTACTAAAACTGATCCTTTGTGTACCGACGGTATTTACATTTAAGGACAAATAACTGAACATTTAGATTAGTTCCGAAGGAGGTTAGTGTGTTGGGAAAAATTTAAGAATCGATAACTTAGTTTAATTATTTGTTTGTTTATTTGATTTTTATTTTTGTTTTTGTTAGTGCAAAACAAACTAAAAGTGCGGGGTTGCACGGCCCTCCGCGTTATTAAAATGATGTCTATTCCAAGGACGTCGCAAAAAGAAAAACAAAAACAAAAACAAAAACAAATGGTGAATTAAAAGTGAGACCCTTGGGGGTCAGTTGCTACGCGAGGCGTGCCCAAAGGGGCGCCTTGCGTAGACGTTGCGTTGTATGTTATTTTTGGGCAGAGGCTCAAATACGCGGGGCGCAGGATGAGGGACGCCCTGCGTATTGGAGTTTCTGAGTATTTTGTGCAAGAAAATAAAGGGCACGCGGGGCGTACCAGGGGGTACGCCCTGCGTGAGTGTTATTAAATGTGCAAAAACAACCATGAAAATAAACCGACGAAAACAAGAAATAGCTGACGACATAAACTAAAATAAACACAAAGAAGAAAATACAAAATAAAGAAGAAGGGGATTATGGTTGTGGTGGAGGCGGATTGCCATGGATGTTGAAGTGGGTGTAGAAGGCGTTGGTGAATGCATCAAAGTTAGCCCTATCCGCTTGCCTTTGAGCCTTGGAGGCATCGAGGCGAGCATCTAGGGCGTCGAAGCGGGAGTCGAAATGGGCCCGATCACGATGTTGGTTATCCTCCAAAATATCCAACCGAGCATAAAGAATGTTGAAGTCGTGGAGGGGTGGAGGACTGAAATTGAGACCCATAACCGAGTCCGAACCTCCCTCGTTGGAGTGGGCCGCCCCCGAAGTCTCACCCAGACCGGAGGTAGAACGGTTTAAAGATTGAAAGGCGTTCTTGTCCAATGGCCGAGGCATAAGGCGTGGGAGGTGCTCAATGGCGCCGGTGCCAAAAGTGACGAGGGCGAAGATGGTGATGAGGTGGCCAAACCTGAGCTTAGCCCGTTTCCGGATGGGTGTGGCGTGGAGGTGGACGGCCACATGGTGGGCGAGGTCATAAGTGAGCCCGTTGACACAATAGTAGAGAGCCAACAGTTCATGCTTGTTAACCTTGGTGGACTCGGATTTCCCCGTGAAGTAGAAGGAGATGAATCGGTGAAGGAGCTGGAGAATGGGGTCATGAATACAAGCCGGGCGGAGGTTGGATATGTGGCAGTCATCGGACCCGGTGATGGAGGTCCAAAACGTGTGAGCGGAGACACCCTCGGGCCAATGGGCAACACTAGGCTCCGTTTGGTGAGTGAAGTGGGTGCGAAGCCATTGGATGTCAATGGTGAAAGGGCGGTTTAGGAGGCGGAAGTTGAAAAGTGCGGCACCGGGCACCCCGTTGGAGGTGAGGGTGGTGAAGAATTCAATTACCAAGGACGGGTACACATGGTATTGCTTATTATAGATGTCGTGCCACCCGAGGGCGCGGAGGCGAGCTTCAAAGGGGGTGCCGAGATCATGTTGATCAAGCATGCTATCCGGGATGAATGGAAGCTCTTGGACCGTGGCCGCACCAAGGTCTTCGTACCTTTTGGCCTCCTCCTCGGTTAGGAGATGAAAAGGGGCCCGGTATTGCCGTGTGAGTGGGGGTGTTCCCTCCCGTTCGGGAGGTGGAGATGATCGGTTTTGGGTGCGGCCGGTACGGGCACGAGTGGCCCGAGGGGGATGCATATCGGCGGTGTTCTTTCGCCTAACCATGGTGTGATGTGAGGGATTGAGAGAGGGTGGAAGAAGGTTGTGAGAAAGTTGAGATAGTTGTGAGGAAGAAGGAGAAGAGAAGGGTGATTATATATAGGAAATGAGGGGGGATCCAAACGAAACTCGGATCCCCAGGGGGAGTACGCGCGGCGTGAAGGGGCCACGCCACGCGTATCCCCTCTCCTGAACTTTATTTATCGCAAAATTGGCACGATACGCAGGGCGTGTGGAGAAGTACGCCTCGCGTAATGCTCCTCCTGCCCGTTTTTTATGAAGAAAAGGGTAGAGACGCGGGGCGTACGGTGGGGTACGCCGCGCGGAAAAAGGCAGAGTTTGACACATCTTTTCGGTTTTGTGAGGGTATTTAAATTTTTTTTTTAAGTTTTAAGGTATGATGTTATTAATGAGGTATTAATGTTTTTATGGTTTTTATGTTTAATTAATATTTTTATGTGTTTTAAATTGGAATTAAGATGGTAGTTAATGCAAAATTTATTGTGGAGGGAGGTTGAAAATTTGAATTTTAAAAAGATGGAGGTTGATTGGAGGGAATAAGAGGTGGAGTGGAGAAGTGGAAGAGATTTTTGGGGAAGAGGAGTGATGGGGAGTTGGAAGAAAAAGCTGTCATGGGGAGTTATGATTCACAACTCCCCGAGGGTACGCGAGGCGTGCCCTAGGGTACGTCCCGCGTATCCCCACGTGGCGTTATTTAGACGAAGGGGGAGGGGTACGCGGGGCGTGCACGTGGGTACGCCCTGCGTAGTGTGTCTTTTATTGCGAAAAATGGACAGATATACGAATGCGCGGGGCGTAAAAGTGTGTACGCCCCGCATGTCCTCAAATTTTTGGATAAAAATGGGATTTGGTTTTCTTTTTATTTATGAAAAAGGATAAAAATAAAATGAAAATAAAAATAAAAATAAAAATGAGAGTAAAAATAAAATGATAGCTAAAAAGGAAAATGACGAGATGATGGAAACTAACAATAGCATACGAAAAAAAAATAACTAGAAGTAGGGACAAACAAAGATGAAAATAAGTTGAAAAATATTTATAGTACATATAAACAAGTGGTTCGAGAAATTCAAACCGATGCTACGTTTAGAGTCGAAGCAGCTCGAATTTCTCGTGCGGCGGCTCAATGTAAGTTGCCCAAGTTGGAACTTGACGGGTCCGAACCTCCATTATTCATGAGCGTTATCGCCTGTCCGGATTCCCGATTTTTGCCCCGCGGATTTTGTTCGGTGTTCGCCGGTAGGGTTCCTAGTGGCCTTTCTTGTTGTTGACGGTTCAGATGGGCTACTTGGCGGCTAAGATCCCTGCAAAACACCTCGCTATCGGAAAGATGGGTTAATATATCCTTCAACAAAGACGTGACCGATTGGTCGTGTACATTGTTGAGAGGTGGAGCATTCCGATTACCTGGCGCGGCTTGTGATTGCCCGAACCCGTTTTGCTGATATTCTTGCTCAAAGCCGGATGGGGGCCTCAACACGTTATTATTATTACCATATGACAAGTTCGGGTGTTGGTATCGAGGCCGCCAACCGTTGTTATTATTACTGTGGTGGTGATAGGAGTTCGGATTAGGATTATACCTTGGATTTCCTCCTACGTAACTTACACTCTCGATGTCGCCGGCGAAAGGGCTACCAGCTTGGCAGTTGAATCCGTCGTGGTCTCCACCACAGTGATTGCACATCAGGACCTGTGCACTTTTGTTGAGGCTTAGCTGGGCAATTAATGAGTCAAGTTTCCTATGCATTTCTGCTATGGAGCTTTTCGGAGCCTCTTTCTCCACAGCGAACATTTAGTGTCGTGATGGGCCGGCAAGCCGATCCTCTTGCCATTGCACGCTTTTCCTCGCGAGCTCATGAATGAGCTCGTAGACCTCACTAGCTGACTTCCGAAATAGATCCCCACCTGCAGTGGAATCAACAGTCGCACGGTTAGTGGAGTTCTAGAGAATAAGAGAGCTCAACTACTGGTGGTTCTAGGAGTGAAAGAAACCAGCGGGCTACTTCATTACCTTGGCCTCCCAACGTTAATTGGGAGATAAAAAAGGCGATATTTTCAGTAATAAAAGAGAGAATTGCAAGACGGCTAGTGGGGTAGAAAGAACGGCTCCTGTCTGTTGGGGGTAAGGAGATATTGATTAAAACAGTAATACAAGCAATTCCTCAGTATGTCATTGATGGGCGACACCTAGTAGTGTTTTCTACGGCAAAATATATATTACGATGATTGCGCTATGACTATGGATGTGGTCTTTCTAAGTGCTTTGTATCTACTAGATGTCACTACTTAGGGGCAAGTGTACCCCGTCGTATCAAGTAATAATCCGGTTAAGACCGCGTATCGAATCCACGGGATTTATAACTGCAAGTATTAAACGACTCGGTTTTATAAGTTATTTAAGCGGTGAATACTTTGGGGTTGATGTGGTAACCAACTACAAACTATTCCTAACTACGTGTGAGGCGAATTTATGTAACAAAACTCTATGAAGTGAGATGGATGCGATAAGTTATAATTATGATAAATAATGACTTCTAATGTTTATACGGTTAATGGTTTGCTCTTGCAAA
This sequence comes from Euphorbia lathyris, assembly GCF_963576675.1. Classification (NCBI taxonomy): domain Eukaryota; kingdom Viridiplantae; phylum Streptophyta; class Magnoliopsida; order Malpighiales; family Euphorbiaceae; genus Euphorbia; species Euphorbia lathyris. The sequence continues at coordinate 5,439,553 of NC_088917.1, read as the reverse complement.
GACGACTACGTGTAGAGTAACCGACCCGTGAAGTATTTAGACTACGTGGTTCCTAGTCAAGGCGTGTCTAATGCTTGGGACCAGAAATTAGGGCTCGTAAGTTCCGTGGCTTGTCAATTCCTACGGTTTCTGGTTTGTCACTTCTGGTAAGGCAACACCTATATGAATCCCTAAAAATAGCCCGAATGGCGTCGGTAGTCGCGTTCTCCTACACAACAATCAATTATAAATATCAAAACAAGTAACAAACATCAACACATATATAGAAAAGAAGATTATGAATCATAAATTATAAATATGGAAAGTGTAAATATGGATTACAAACAAGCCTAGTACATAGGATGAGATCAAGCTAATTAGCAAGTATAAAGGGAAGAATCCACCCTCGGAACTAGCTAACCGGACTCAAAAGCCGTCTCTAAGGACTTGAATGGTGGAGCTCTCGAGCTTGGTGTGCGGAGACGGAGCGGGACTTTGATGAAATGTCGGGAGCAACGGACAAGCTCTCAAGATGGAAGAGTTTAGTTACACAAAGCCTAAACACAAATCTAAACTACAATACTCAAAACAAGTATAGTTTTTGCTCTCTCTACAATATGGTATATGTGTTGTGGATCAAGAGATGCCTATTTATACACATCAAGCTAGGGCAAAATTGTAATTTTGCAAGGTACAAGCATAGAGCAACATTATTTGTGCAGAAATCCCATAATACGCCCCGCGTATGGTGTGGTATGCCTCGCGTAAATGCCCATTCCGTCAGAAATCTTCTGCATGTGGACCAATTTCATGTCTTGTTGTCTCAAACACGTCCCGCGTAGGCTGGGATGCACGTGGCGTGTTTGAGGCTCTGATCTTTTATTGCTTCATTTGGTCTCTATACGCCGTGCGTATCTTGAAGTACGCCCCGCGTAAATGAGGCTCTGGACTTTTTTCATTGAAGAACTCCCTTACACGCCTTGCGTGTAAGGTGGTACGCCCTGCGTATAGACCGTTGACGCAGGGAGACCATGCAGTTTGACTTTTCAGGATTAGGCCAATCATTTCCGACATGTGTCATACGCCTTGTGTGAGATGGCATACGCCTCGCGTATGCTGAGTCAATTCTATGTGGTGTCCGCGGATAAGGCAATTATGTCTGACACCATGTTTCACGCCCCGTGTATGGGATGATACGCCCCGCGTATAGGTATGGATTTTGCTTCTTCCTTGTACCTGAAATACAATTCTTGAGGGCCGAGTTAGCTTGACGTTTTTATTTCTTAAACTAATCAAAAATAAGGAAATTAACCGAAAGTACGAGGTTTATTATTATTTCGTTATTTTATTCAAAACACTCTATTTTTGTAATTAAACTTATTTATTTCTTCTAAAATAACCCGTAAATCACGCTAAAAGATAGGGGTAAAATACCCCTATCAGTCATGTCCTGTTTTATTCTTCCTGATTCCTTCTGTATGGATATCCAATGCCTTATTAGTCGTTTCTGGTGGGGAGGTAGTGAAGAGAAATGACCAATGTATTGGCTCTCATGGGAAGCAATGTGCCAGTCAAAAAAAGAGGGCGGCCTGGGATTCCGTTGGCTGAAATCTTTCAACCAAGCACTGGTCACCGAACAATGTTGGTGCCTATTGCAGACACCAGAATCACTATATGCACGAGTGTTGAAAGAGAAATATTTCCCTAACTCATTGCTACTAGAAGCCCCTGGCTGCTCTAGACCAAGTTTTTTCTGGCGTGGAATTAACAAGGCACGTGTGCTAATGCAGAAAGGATTAATATGGAGAGTGGGTACTGGTACTGATATTAACATATTGGAAGATGGTTAGGTGCCAGGGCTGAACTCATGAAGACCTCTAATTAATCTACAAAATCCAAAGCCGACATGGGTAAGTGAACTAATCATTCCTGGTACATCGTTTTGGAATCAGAAAATGCTATCAAAACACTTCCCTTTTTCCGATCAAGAGGAGATTCTGAAAATCCCGTTGAGCATCCGCCGACCTAGGGATAAAAGATACTATAGGCTCACTCGAACCGGTGAATTTTCAGTTAAATCAGCATACCACTTAGCAGAACAGGTCCGAGCCGAAGAAGATAATCGTGCATCAACGTCGTCTGGTCTGAATGTGTTATGGAAGAAGATTTGGGGCTAAAATGTCCCATTGAAGATCCGACATTTCCTTTGGAGATTAAGCATAAACATATTTCCAACGAATGAAGCCATATCGAAGCGAGGGATCAAATGCTCAAGTTTTTGTGCAAAATGCTTATCGCCGTGAGAAGACAGCCTCCACGCGATTAAATCTTGCATAGTAAACAAGCAGGTTTGGAAGAACTTTGGTTTCCCTCTACGCTTAGACAAAATTGAAACAACTGATATATTCTCCTGGGTTCAGATGTGTTTAGATCGACTAATGGCGGAAGACGTTGGCCGGGCAGTATGTGTTATGTGGTGGCTATGGTATAGACATAACAGATTTGTACATGGTGAGGAATGGATGGACGATGAGATTATAATAACCAAAGCACGGGATTTTATTTCCGAATGGCATGTGAGTACTGCAGGTAGTACAACCTGAACCTCTGAGTTGTTAATCCTATACCCTAAAAAGACTTAGCATCCACCTCCGCGGGGCGTCATAAACATTAAATGTGATGCCTCTTTAGGAGAAAACGGCCTTGTCGCTAGGGCTGGACTGATAGATCGGGATGGGGAGGGTAAGGTGCTTGCGTCGGTAGGAATACCACTCAATCCGTGCGAAACAGCAGAAGCGGCGGAACTATCAGCGATCTTGGCAGGCCTCCAACTTACGCGGGATCATTTTTTTTCCTCATATTTGTATCGAATCTGATGCACAAGTTGTTATCAACACTCTGTCTGGCAAACGGATACCCCAAGCAGCATTACAATTCCTTTATGAAGATGTTGGTACACTCAGTTCAGGTTTTGCAAATTGTAATTTTAGTTTTGTTCACAGGAAGGGAATTGTACCTACCCATAAACTAGTTGCGTGGGCTAGGGACATCACTATGCCATTTTCCTTTCACATGACACAAGATACATGACATACATTTGTTTTTGTGTCGTCTAAATATTTTTCGTGACAGTATTTTAACAGTATGTCATCTGAAGGCGAAATAAAAAAGCGCTCGATTCTCAGATGACATTACGATTACAGAATCCTGTCATCCAAAGAAAATGCACGTTTTTGTTAAATTTGATGCGCTCAACAGATGACACCTCTAATAAATGAATGTCATTGTATGCCGAAAATAAAAAGCGGCAAATGAAATTTCACTTACGCGGCCATACCAAATTTTAGGCGCTCTATTGTTTGACTAAAATTTCAGCTGATATATAAACCCTCTCTAATCCCAAACCCCAGTTTAGGTTACGCAAGAGCTGCATCCCTCTCATCCCTCTCTATCTCCATGGTTGATTTGAACATGCAATCACTGTGTGAGCTCGAAACACGGTACTGGTAAGCCATATTTTCTTCGTTCCTAGATTTATTAGAGTATCATTGTTCTTTACTTTATCTTTTCTTCATCTGATTTACTTTTGTGTATGTCGATTTCAGCAGCTGGAATAAGGATCTTGTGATTTTCAGACCTATCGTTGAAAGGTTTAGATCTCTCGCTTCGCTACACTGATTTTATAGTATTTAGATTCACTGCTGAAAATCTTGAGTCTTTATCTTTTTTAACCTAGGGCAATACAGTGCCTGATACAGTAGATGGTATGAACTCATCTGATTCCTTTTTATTTGAACATAATATTTGCAGGGATAGTATAAGAACGCTTCAGTACATGGGAAGGCTGACTGAAGAGATTGTCAATCGGTCCATGCCTTAGCATATGGGAAGATTTCTTTAACTTAATGAATATATATTAATGTTATGTTGGTTTGAACTGATTGGTCATACCTTTAAAAGTGATTGAGTATGTTTGATGTACTGTTCAGTAACCTAGAACTCATTGATTTAGGAAACTAGCCTGATTTAGTATATATATTGTTATGTGGGTTTGAACTGAACGATTACATATATGTATGATGTTGTGGGTGATGATGGAATGATTGGTATGAACTGATTGGTTAGATATAACTGTTTAGAAAGCTAGGACTCATAGAGTTTATGTATGAATGATCATTAAGCATGTGACTAATTAGGCATACTCTAAAGCTTTGAATGTTCATTGTGATTGGCAATACTCTTACACCTATGAGTTATACTGCTAGAAGTGATTGAGTATGTGTATGTGTATGTGTATGAAACATGTTTATGTTTGATGTTCTGTTGATGTTTATGTTTGATATTCTGTATGAGTATGTGTATGATTGTTCATTTGATATGGCTTGTAGCTTATTAATCATGGATCAAGTATTAGAGGAACATTATAAAAGGGTCATTGAGCATGTATGAAGCATGTATTAAAGGGTAAATTTAGGCTAATTGCATGTACTGATATGGCTTGCAAATGATAAGATATATCACCATACTCCTTTTTATTTGAACATGACCTATGATGATAAGTAAGGAATAAGTTGTCTTGAATAAGTAAGGAATAATCAGCTCCTCGTTAATCTTCATAAAAGATTGTCCGTCTTATATCTGAGAGGCTGTTTGTAACAATGCCGCAAGGCTTAATTAACGATGCCGCAAGGCTTAATTAATATCAAGTCCCGATTTTCATAAAAACAAATAATCAAGTCTTTATGGATTGACTCATATTTTCATTATATTAATTGGTAGTGATGAGATGCACTTGTCCTAAAATTCATATTTCACAACCCACAATTACAATTATAATTTTTCAATCAAATATATATATTTTAAAAAAATTGAAGTGACCTAATTTTTGGAGAAAAGTACCAAAATTGATGACCCGCGAAGCCAAACCGGGCCGAATTCATTACACGGGCCCAGCCCATACTTAGATCCATGGTCTAAGATGGGATGGGACCCGAATAGAGGAAGCGGGTGAAGTGAGTAACCGCCCCGAATTCCTAAATGGAGCATTAAAACTCCCACTCAGGACAAACGATACCACGTTTGTTGCCACGAAAGCCACGAGAGGGGGCATGACCTAAAAAGGAGTAACCGCCCTCGGAACATGGCCTGGAAGGGGTAACCGCCCTCGGCGGTTAGTTAAGAACACTTATAAAAAGCCCTAAGGCCAAAGGGGGAAAGGTACATTCACATTTTTCCCACAACACTATTGTCAATTTACCAACCCTCCTACAAAAACTGACTTGATCGTCGGAGAGTTTTCCCGGAGATTCTGTCTCCGGTTCTGTTTTGCAGGTAACTACGGCGGGGATCATCAAATCGGATCCAGCAAGTTATCATTGGTGCGGTGAGCGTGGACCTTTTTTTTACCAACATTTGGTTAAAGGTACACAAAGAACATGTCAGAACCATCACGAACGACCGGCGTTACAACCAGATCCACTAGTATGAACTCAAGGGGTCCACGGATTGCGAATTCGCAACCTGCAAGTACGCAGCCTGTCGTGCCTAGCTCGTCAAGCCCTTCGGGACAATTGAGTCCCTTATTGGAGGTTCAAGTGCAAAATGAAATGGAGATGTCCAATAGCGATTTCGTACAAATGGCAGGACAAGTCTTGGCTTCAAATATGAGCCAAGCGGCGGGGGATCGAATGATTAGTTTGTTAACCGCAATGGCCGATCATAATACCGCCGTGGCAGATGCTCCTCAACAACCTGTTGTTGTCTCCACACAACCATCGACTACTGCCGCCATATCTGCGCTTCCGCAGCCATCTCGAGAGCTAACCCAGATAGGTCAGAGTAGTCGCATGAACCCACGCAGCCATCCAAGCAACTACTCGTACCACGATCCTAGTATGATGATCCATCCGACCTGGCAAACATCCCAACCGACATCGGGAATACCAGGAATCCTTCCACTACAACACACGGAACCCTTGGTTGATGGGCATTCAGAATTAATGGCGTCTGGGGCGAATACGTTTGGGCAGGAGCACACCTGGAACTTTGATCCTATAACCGGACGATGGCTAGAACCACGGCGAGAACAAATCTCAACATCAATTGGCGGGTGGATGCCACCTAGAGTTCACCAGCAGCGGATGGAAGAGGTTCGACGAATACCCAATCTTGAGTTGGAAGATCAACTACGGAACATGATGGAGCGAATGGGGTACACGCCTAGGGCGAGAGCAAAGGTGCAGAGTGATTCGCCTTTTGCTCCGTCGTTGCGAGAATTTATACCAGATCACAGGATAAAGGCCCCGGCGATACCTAAATACTATGGGGATCCTAATTCTGATCCTGAGGCTCATGTCAGGAACTACAGAGAATTAATGGATGTTGCGGGAGCGAGTGAAAGTATAATTTGCAGATTATTCTCGACCATTTGGGCGGAGCGGCATCTGATTGGTTTCGGTCTTTACCTGCTGAATCTATTCACAACTGGAATCAATACAGTCGTGATTTCTGTGCCAAGTTCGTGGGCTGTAAAGCGGCAGATGTGATGGATAGGCAGCTGAAGGAGATCAAACAGAGGAACTATAATTCCCTAAGGGAATTTGTTGTCGCATTCAACGATATTCTGGTGCGGTTGCAGAACCCGGATATCGTGAGCATCCGCAACATCATGGCGGATGGAACCACGGATTGGAGCATGCGGGAGGAAATCATCCGCAACAAGCCACGCACAGTGGCCGAACTCATGAAGATAGCAAAGGAATTCATGGAAGTGGACGATGTCAACAGAGAACATAGAGCTCAAACCCGGAGAGAGAGAGATGCTGCTAGATCCACTTCGGACAATCGACGCCAGACCCAGTCCAAGGGTAATTTTGTTCGCAGAGGCGACCACTCCTTTCAAGAGGGAGGATATCAAACACCATTGAATACGACTCTCCAGGAGGTGTTACTTTGGATCGAAAAGAACCCCCTGAAGAAGGATGTGCGGTTCCCCGAGGCGAAAGGCCGAACTAGTTTAGGGCGATATCCTAACAAATATTGCAGGTTCCACAGATTGAACGGCCATGACACGAACGATTGCTATGAACTGAAGAAGGAAATAGAAAAGCTGATTGATAGGGGCAAGCTAAGCCAATTCGTAAGAAAAGAAACGATTGATGAGAAAACAACGCTCCCGCATGAGGGAGAAGCAAGGCCCGAAAAGAAACAGAAGAAAGGGGTGATAAACATGATAGCTGGCGGGATCTATGAGCCGCCAACAAAAAGGGCTCGCCGTGAACAGCGAAAAAGCAACACGCACGGGGGGGATGCCCTCAATTACTCATTCGCGTGAATCACGGAGCCGCATGCGGATGCTTTGGTGATTACGATGGCTGTAGAAGGATGGGACGTCAAGCGGGTCCTTATTGATACTGGCAGTTCTTGTAATGTTATTACTCGGACTGCATTCAACAAGTTGGGAATTAATGACGAGCGAGTGGAACATACATTCATGGATGTAACTGGTTTTGGAGGTCAATCGTCTCAAACAAGTGGACAAGTGGTGTTGGAAGCAGAAATGGGCGATAAGAATCTAAAATGGCGAGGTGATCTAGAATTCGCAATTGTTGATCTCCCGTTGGCCTACAACATAATTCTGGGGCGTCCGTTCCTATCGGAAACGGAATCGCTCATCTCAATGAAGCACTTGACATTACATTTGCCAACACACCAAGGGCGAGTCATAGTTGAAGGTGATCAACTTGTATCTCAACAAGCCTATACATTGTCACTTGAACCAAAGCCAGGTGAAGAGGATAAAGTTGATGAGAAGTTGCCGGCAGAAGCATTAGGAGAAACAGAACTATTCGCCATCTCAAATGACAAGAATGTACGAATAGCGGCAGGACTCCCCGAGGAAATGAAGAAAGCCATTACCGAGGTGTTGATCCAATACGAGTCGGCATTCGCCGCTCCGAATGAAGTGCTGAAAGGAATAAGTCCAGATATAGCAACCCATCGTTTGAATGTGGACAAAGGTGCAACCCCAGTGCGACAGAAAAAGAGAGGACACGCTCCAGAGCGGCAGAAGGCGATTGAAAAAGCTGTGGCGGATTTGCTAAAATCAGATGCAATTCGAGAAGTCACCTATCCGGAGTGGCTAGCCAATGTGGTGCTAGTCAAAAAGCCAAATGAAACGTACAGAATGTGTGTCGACTTCAAGGATCTGAATAAAGCTTGTCCGAAGGATATGTATCCGCTACCTAACATTGATATATTGGTAGATGGAACTGCAAGATTTGAAGCTTTATCGTTCACCGACGTGAAATCCAGTTACCACCAGATACCCATGGAGAAAGCGGATGAAATCAAAACATCATTCATAACTCATCAGGCGACTTATTGCTTCAAGGTGATGCCCTTCGGATTGAAAAACGCAGGAGCAACATACCAGAGGATGATGAACAAGATATTTTCAGACAAGTCAGGCGAGAACTTCTCAATCTACGTAGATGACATGATCATCAAAAGCAAGAAGATGCGAGACCACCCGCATGATATCAAAGAAATCCTGGAAGTGCTAATCAAATATGGCCTCAAGTTGAACCCAGAAAAATGCACGTTCGGAGCAAGGGCAGGAAAATTCCTGGGTTTCATTGTTAGTGGCAAGGGAGTTGAGGCAAATCCTGAGAAGGTTAAAGCAGTAATGGAGATGAAAACTCCGAGGAACGTAAGAGAAGTACAAAGACTAAATGGGCGGTTGGTGGCATTAGGGCGATTCATATCATGCTCGGCTAGAAGATGTCTACCTTTCTACAATGCCATCAAAAAATCTAAGTCCTTTGAATGGACGCCGGATTGTCAAGAGGCATTTGAGGGTATAAAGCGACTGCTATGCTATCCGCCCTTAATGAGCAGGCCGGAGGACGGAGAAGATTTATTTCTTTACGTATCCGTCACCAGTATGGCGATATGCACTGTAATGGTGCGAGAAGAAGAGGGCCAACAATATCCAGTGTACTATGTGAGCAAGGTCTTGAAGGATGCAGAACTTCGGTATTCGAAGTTGGACAAAATGGCTCTCGCGGTGATAACCACGGCGGCTAGGCTAAAACCATACTTTCAGGAGCATACTATCATTGTGAGAACCGGAATTCCAATGCGGAAGGTACTGCAGAAACCTGACGCATCCGGCCGATTAATGGAATGGTCAATTCGCCTGGGGGAATTCGATATTCGCTACGAAGGAAGACCAGCACTAAAGGGCCAAGTACTTGCCGATTTCGTGAATGAATTCACGTGGGATGAAGATGAACGTCCAAAGGCACAAAAAGAAGAGTGGAGCATGTTCACAGATGGGGCATTATCCACAGATGGGGCTGGACTGGGAGTCATCATCAAAGGCCCGGAGGTTATTCGCATGTACTATGCGGCAAAGTTAACTTTCAAAACTACCAATAATGCTACAGAGTATGAAGCAATGATATGCGGATTGAAGCTGCTTAATGAACTTACGCCAGAAAGAGTGGTGATCTACAGCGATTCTAAACTCATGATAAATCAGATCACAAAAAACTATCTGGTGAAACAAGAAGATCTGGTCAAATACCATCAGATAGTCGGCAGATTGACGCAGGAGTTAACACACAAGGGAGTCGTCTGGGAAATGGTGCATGTTCCAAGAGGCCAAAACACAAAGGCTGATGAACTGGCAAAAGCAGCGGCGAGTAGAGAACCATGGAATCAAAAAGCATGCAATTTGGAGATAAGATCCGCACCGGCATTTGAAGTCGATCAGATTATGGTCATTGAAGAGCTGGAAGATGATGAAGATTGGCGGATACCTATCCGCCAATATCTGGAGCAGGGAGATTTGCCAGATGACAAAAGCCTAGCCAGAAAGCTAATTGGACAATCAGCGAGATACTCAATTCGAGATGGAACTTTGTATCGAAAATCATATACATGTCCATGGTTGAAATGTGTTAGCCGCAATGAAGGAGACTACGTACTGCGAGAACTCCATGAAGGAATGTGCGGCACACATGAAGCATCCGCGGCGTTGGAAAGAAAGGTCAAGTTAATGGGATACTATTGGCCAAAGGTGATGGAGGATTCCCAGAAGATGGTAGCGGAATGTCACAGCTGTCAAATCCATGCGAATGAAAAGCACGTTCCCGGAGCCGAACAAATCTCTATAATGACGGCATGGCCATTCGCAACATGGGGGAATCGATATAGTGGGTCCATTCCCAGAAACGACAAAGAAAAGGAAGTACTTGGTAGTCGCAGTTGACCACTTCAGCAAATGGGTAGAAGCGGAGGCAATAACCGCTCAAACACCTGAACGAATGATCGAGTTCTTACGAGAGAACATTATCATGCGATTTGGAATCCCGCAAAAGCTTATAACTGACAACGGCACCCAGTTCAACTGTGTCAAGTTCAAAGCATAGTGCGAAAGCATGGGGATCAAGAATCATTTTTCTTCCGTAAACCATCCCCAATCGAATGGTATGACAGAGGTTACCAACAGGGCCATGATTCAAGGTATCAAGAAGCGGCTAGGTGATAAAAAAACAGGTTGGGCGGATGAGATACCCCATATGTTATGGGCATACAGAACTTCTGTAAAAGCAGCAACTGGCGAAACACCTTTCTCGCTGGTTTATGGAGCCGAAGCAGTCCTACCTGTTGAAATCAAGTCGCCTACAGATCGAATAATTTATTATTGCGACACACAAAATCCTATCAACATTAGAGATGCATTGGATTCTGTTGAAGAACGAAGAGAAAAAGCTTACATGCGAATGGCAGTGTACCGCAATAGAATCAAGAAATATCATGACAGAAGGGTGCGAAAAGTGATAATCAACGAGAACGACTTGGTCTTGAAAAAAGCGGACAAAATACAATCCAGAGATGGCAAAGGCAAATTAGGCGTCAACTGGATCGGACCATATAGAGTATCCAAGAAGCTGGGACCATCAACTTTTGAAATAGAAGAAATGAGCGGAAAAAAGCTCCCGCGCACCTGGAATCTAGAAAATCTGCGCCTATATAAACGGGCCGGGTAGTTCAGGGAAATGACGAGTACTCTTTTTCCTTTTATGAGTTTTTTCCCACTGGGTTTTCTGATAAAAGGTTTTAATGAGGCTTTGATCCCGCACATTTCATATACCAATGTAACAAAAAGTCTTTTCTTTTATCAATAAAGATATTCAATTGTTGCATACGGCGTTTGAGTGCGGATCCTTTTTAGGACAACCACTTCAGTGTGTTATCTACAAACAAAAGGCGGGTAAATCGCACAAAAACCTTATGGTTAAACTTAAAAACACATAAATGTGTTGCCTATTAAGAAAGGCGGATGCATGATTACGCATCACTCGCAAAAACCTTATGGTTAAACTTAAAAACACATAAATGTGTTGCCTATTAAGAAAGGCGGATGCATGATTACGCATCACTCGCAAAAACCTTATGGTTGAACTTAAAAGCACATAAATGTGTTGCCTATTAAAGAAAGGCGGATGCATGATTACGCATCACTCGCAAAACCTTATGATTAACCTTATGATTATATTATTTTCGAAAGAAAAATTATAAGATAAGGCATAAAATTAAGCGAATTAACGAGTACTCAAAAAATTGCAAAAAGGGTCTGGCCACCCTAGCGGAAACGAAACTAAACTACGAGGAAATACAAATATGGAGTCGGCAAAAGGGCAAGGGTCACGTATGAAAACAAAGGGCAATAAGGAATAAAGCAACAATCGCACGTATAAGTAAAGTGGCAAGCAAAAGAAAATATACATATACGGGCAGTTTGTTACATACAACAGTCCAGATATAAATCAAACTATGCTACAGCTTCCTCTCCTTCACCCCTATGGCCCTCCTCGCCTTCAGCGGCTCCCTCATCTCCTCCAGTGGGCGGATCTGCTTCAAGCGAATCCTCAACCCTTGAATCAGTAACCGCTTCAGAGGATGGTACCTCTTGCTCAGGCTGAGAAAGGTCTTGTGGTGCCTCTTTTTCCGCGTTCTGAGTAGGGATCTCGCAGCTAATTGGAGGGTTCTGAAAACTCTGCCAATCTAAGAAGAGTACCTCATCCATATCAGCATCCTCGGCTTCCAGCTTGTCCCACTTCTCAGTTAGATCCTTTTCGGGGATGGGAACCTTGGGGCGGCTAAGTACTCGATCTGGATGCCCATGCTCATAAGCAGCATGAATTCGCTCCCCATACCAATAGATGCGAGCACCATCTTCGGCTAGAATCTCCTCAGCTTTCTTCTTTTGCATCTCCAGAGCCTCCTTGGATGAATTTAGATCATCAAGGACCTTTTGCAGCTCGTCGGACTTAGCCTGGAGGGATCTGAGAGCTTCCTCCTTCTCGCTCATAACCTTCTGACAAGCGCCTTCAAGAGCCTTTACCTTCCCTTGGACATCATCATAAAGCGGCTTCTGAGTCGCCAATTCAGTACCAAGGTTCTCCAACTCTTTAGCGCGTTCAGCGTCCCTTAGGAGAGCACCCTCCGCGAAGTTAATAATCTGCATAAAAGATGATTCGCAGATAATAAGAGCGGATAGAAATGTGCGGTTACTACAAATGCAAGATCCTTGAAAGAGAATATCACAAGTAACAATATACCTCTATGGCCCGCTTCTCAATCCCCTCCATAGAAGTAGGAAGCGGCACTTGCTCTCGCACGCGGGAAGGAGAGGGGAGTCACCCAAGGACATTGCATATGGAAGAAACAATGTCCCTACACGAGAAGCTCACAGCCATGCCAAAGGTCCTAGTCCACCACCCGCTGATATCGGGAATTGGCTGCGAATGCATAAGGAGAAAGATCAGGAGAACAGCAGATAACTCATAAGGAAAAATTAACAACATAAAAAAGGGGAATAGATCAATATACCTCATGGAATGGTGTACTGCTTTTTCCTTTGGACGAGGCGGATACAGGTGTACCGCCAATAGTGAGGGACACGGAAGCGTTTTTCTTTCTGGGACGAGAAGACTCTGTATCCGCAGTATTCTTTCGTTTCCTAGTTAAGGGAAGGTCCTCGGAAGCAGAAGCTGGACCTTGTGAAACGGAGGCCCTTGCGGGAGAAGCCGCCTCGATAGAAGTAATCGCCCCTCCAGGAGAATTCGCCCCTGCGACTGAAGTGTTTCCCTCTATTTGCCTCTTCCTTCTCGCTAGGGCTTTAGCCTCCCGATCTGCAGCGAGTTGAGATAAAGGATCACCCCTGCAAAGGGTTAAAAGAAATCATCAACTTGGAAATAAAAAGTACTTTGTACAAAAACGCGATAAGGGATATAAACAACGTGATCCCCCTCGCGATAGGCAATCGCCACTCGGCTCCTTAGCATGTGGAAAGCCTGATCATATGTCCATACAAAGGGAGGAGTACCCTTCAAAAACTTGATCACAGCGGATTCTTCCTCGCTGGGGTAACCGAAGTTCAAACTCTTTACATTTGGTCGGCCCCAACGGCGAAGGAAGTTCGGATTCCCTTCGTGAAACTTGATGAAGAAATAAGATCGGTCCCACTCGCGGATTTTGTTCAGCTTCTCGTCAAAACCATAGTAACCGCTCTCACGGATGAAAGTAAAATACCCCGCCGAACTTTTGAAATGATGAAGCTTGGAGAAAATTTTGAGCGAGAAGGGAACCTCCAGACAATCCGCCAGAAATTTGTCCAGAGTTAAATCGGCCCATCCATTGGGATGCAACTGACCGGGTGCGATTCCGTAACCGCCAAGGACGGAGGCAACCTCATCCGCCAGCGGATACGTGAAGCCGCAGATGATCTGGGCGACGAAAATGGTGAAATACCCCTTTGGGTAGTCGCCCGGTCCTTTATCCTCCCCGGGAATAAGGGTTTCGAGGCCTTGGAGCCAAGGATACTGCTCCCGCAAATCGTCAATTGTCTCTTGACAAACTAGACTTCCCGACCTGTCCTTCTTTGGTAATAAACGGGGGGTTGGGACAGGTGGCGGAATCAACTTTTTAGGGTCAAAACCTAGGCCCTCATCGGTTGTATTCGCCAGGTAGAGGAAGTCGGCGGGATGAGAATCAGACCCAGGAGAGCTGGTTGAAGCTTCATCAACCATCTCCTTAACCTCATGGGAGACCTCGCGGACGTAATTTTCGTCGAATGGTGCAAAGTCGAGGTCAGGGTTCGACATATTGAGGAAGGAAAATGAACAGAAGTAAAGAATCGAGCGAGGTACAAATTCTAGAAAGGAACACTTACATATGAAAGACGACACAGAGAAGAACGGATGTAAAAAGGTTGACGCCGGAAGAGAAACGACGCAAAAGGTGGATGCCGGAAAAGAAATGACGGGAAAGGGAAAGTCACAATTTTTGAATTTTGAAAATCCAGACAAAAACGAAGAGTCTCCTATAAAAAAGACCCTAAAGGGCTCTTGCCAAACTAAGGGGGAGGCATGTGATGACCCGCGAAGCCAAACCGGGCCGAATTCATTACACGGGCCCAGCCCATACTTAGATCCATGGTCTAAGATGGGATGGGACCCGAATAGAGGAAGCGGGTGAAGTGAGTAACCGCCCCGAATTCCTAAATGGAGCATTAAAACTCCCACTCAGGACAAACGATACCACGTTTGTTGCCACGAAAGCCACGAGAGGGGGCATGACCTAAAAAGGAGTAACTGCCCTCGGAACATGGCCTGGAAGGGGTAACCGCCCTCGGCGGTTAGTTAAGAACACTTATAAAAAGCCCTAAGGCCAAAGGGGGAAAGGTACATTCACATTTTTCCCACAACACTATTGTCAATTTACCAACCCTCCTACAAAAACTGACTTGATCGTCAGAGAGTTTTCCCGGAGATCCTGTCTCCGGTTCTGTTTTGCAGGTAACTACGACGGGGATCATCAAATCGGATCCAGCAAGTTATCAAAAATAAACCTTATAGTTTGATTGATTTGCAAAGACAAATCTTATAGTTTAAAAGTTTGCAAACAAGGATTATGTGTTTTGTAAAATTTGCAGTTACATGATATGTGACTCAATTTTTCAATCAAACAATAATTGTGGTTTAGTTAATCTACAAAGTAAGATCTTATATTTTGAGTAATTTACAAAGTTAGTATTTTTAATTGATCTAAATCGCACCCTTTTGGGGGTAAATAGTCATGACAATAATTTTTGATTGAATGACTGAATTTGTGAACTACACAAAGCACAAAACTCATGCTTGCAAATTTTAAAACCACATGGACTATCTTTGCAAATTGGTCAAACCACAAATTTATTTCTCTAATTTTAGTATTAACTTAAGGGTTAATTACAAGTAGATGCTTTATGGTTTCATCGATTTGCATTTGTAGTTTTTTTTTTTTTTTGCAAACTCAACCATGTGGTTACAAAATCTTGCATTTTTTATTTTGCCAAATTTGGTCGGTAACGACTTCAAAATGCAAATTTTCAGGAATTAAAGTTGTTTAGTATCATATTTACTATGGAACCATATTTTTAATTTTTCAAAATCATCATTTTTAGAGTTTTCTCACTTTAAACATTAACTTTCTCTCTCATAAAAAAACAAAACCTAAATGACGTCAAACCTAAAAAGTTGAAGAATTAAAGTTGCTTAAAATATCATTTAACTCTTGAAAATTTTCATTTTGAAGTCGTTATCGGCCAAATTCTAATATCGTGAACCCAAATGCAAAATTTTATACACCACAGGGTTACGTAAAAAAAATACCATAGGTACCAATCTACAAATGGGCGAAACCACATACATCTACGTGTAATTAACCATTAACTTAACTATTTAACATGTCTACCTAATCAATAAATTAAAAACATGTTCTACCTAACACATGTATTAAAATAGAAACCCTTCAAAGAACTTAATAAAAAGAGTCAAAGATGTATATATTAATATTTGAGGATGAAAAAATTCACTACCAAATTAAGGCAAAAAATAAATAAAATTTTATTAATTAAACATAAAAAAAGGAGAGAACCAAACACGTATTAATTAATTAATTAATCAAACACTTAATTTACTAATTGTAATTAACACATTAATCATTATTTAATATTTACATAAATATTTGTGGTGATCCGTACATTTTGATCATATATATTTATCATCTCTTTCCATTGCCTTGTTTCATTTTTGTATATTTTGATTCATTCATATTAAAATCATCAATTTCCATATCGTTATCTTCGTCGATGATCTACCACAACGAATTGGTAGATCGACAGATAGATAGATAGATCGACTATAGATACAAAAACCCGAATTATGTACGAAGCATGAAGAAGGGGAATGCATGGCAGAAAGGCTTGAAAGAAAACGTAGTAGCAATGGCCGGATACAGACACAGGTAAGAAGTTCTGCAGTAGTGCTCACCTGGACCCTGAATGACCAATCCCTGAATGACCAAAATTTGGTCATTTACCGTTAGATCCAAGCTTATTAGAATCATGTGGTGGAGATTCAAACTATCCTAAGGCTTAGATCTAATAAGCTTGGATCTAACGATGAGGGTCTAGGTGAGCACTACTGGAAGTGTTCTGATACCGTGTCAATAAACTAACTGAAAGATTAAATTGATAATTAAGGTACGATAATAGTAATTTTTATTATAATCTCTGACAGACAACAACAGAAGAAGAGGGCAATATGGATATTTGTGCTCGTGATGTTAATGGTTACTATTTTCTTGAGTATGGGGTCTGACGGAGACGGAGGGGGAGGAGGAGGGGCCGCGTGCTACTTTTTCCCGGATAGTGCGGCTTGCGGTGGTAAGAATGAAACAGAGATTATTCCGGTGAGAGAATTAACTGATGCAGAGCATTCAGCTCGAATTGTTATTCATGAAATACTTAATAGACCATCTATGCCTTCGAATAATCCTAAGATTGCTTTCATGTTCTTGACTCCCGGACCTTTGCCGTTTGAGAGATTATGGCATGCTTTCTTCCTGGTAAATTGTTTTTTATTTTTTTGAGTTATAAATGTGCTTTGAGTCGTTAGATGATGTTCAAAGTCGGTGTTCAAAACACCGGTTTTGAAAGCAGGGAATCTGATAAATCTATTATCGAATGCAGTGTCAGATGTCAACATCTGACACGTTTGAAATTTGATATCAGTGTTGAGTACTAGTTTCAAAAGCACAGAATACAGTAATTGTATTACCGAGTTAAATGATAGATATCAGATGTCACCATCTGACATGCCAAACACTGAACACCGATATCAGTTGATTAAACAGTTGTTACAACTTTATCAGTTATTTTATATATTTTATAGGGTAAATTACAAAAATATATTTTTTTTTTGTTTTGCGCATTTGTAAAGATTTGGACGTAATTTAAAAAATTTCAGACGTCTATATATTTGAGGTTTCCTCCATTTGCAAGAATAATTTTTTTCACTAAAATCGTCCAATGTACATACGTGGTATATATTTCAAATAAACATTTTCACTGACACGCCTGACATTTGTAAAGTTTACATTATTTAGTGAAAAAAATCTACAGATGAAATCTCAGGCCTGTATTTAAAGAAAAAATTAATCATCACTACTTTTTTAATTGAAAGCGGAGGGCTAGAAACTGGCTTCTGACATAATCATCACTACTTATCTATCTTTCTAACTAATATATATGCATGCTATGAGACAGGGACACGAAGGTAAATTCACAGTATACGTTCATTCATCTCGAGAAACTCCAGTTCATGTCAGTAGTTATTTCGTTGGCCGGGACATTCCTAGCAAGACGGTATATACATGTATATTACAATAGTTAAATTTTATAATAATTTTAATCAATGGCGGAGCTATAATACTGAATATGAAAATGCACCCGTAACACTTCTAGATCTTATTTTCCAAAAAAATGTTGCTTCGAAGGGTGAATTACGGTGATCGGGGGATGTAACGGACCCCGTGCATCCCGTCCCTACGCCACTGAATTTAATTAATAATTATAAAAATTATTATATTTATATTTTAAATTATTAATTTGAAGGTGGAGTGGGGAAAAGTTTCAATGGTGGATGCTGAAAAGAGATTATTGGCTCATGCTCTATTGGAAACTGATAATCAACATTTTGTTTTGCTTTCTGATAGGTACAATTTATTTAAATTAATTCATTTTATATAAATATTTTTAATTTCTTCATGGATCGGGTCGGGTTGGGCTAGGTCGGGCTCGAACTGGGTTCAACAGGTTTTTACAAAAAAAAAAAAAAATAATAACCTAGACTCAGTGCAGCCCACTGTATTTTAGAAGGATCAAATCGAATTGGTCTCGGACTTAAAAATCAAATCTCAAGCCCGGTCAAAATAAGTCCACCTATAGTTTCTAATGATAAAATCAAAAGTTATACTTGAAAATAAATATATAAATTTAATAATTAATATTAATAGGTCGGGCTAGGCTGAGCCGGGCTGACCCGTGCTATTTTTATGAAATCCCAATCCCCCTAGATATAGGTAGGCTTTAGCAGGTCTGTGTCAGTTCGGACTTAAAGTCATTTCTCCTTATCCAAGTTCGACCTAGTAGATGTGGGTCGAGCCAAGCAGATACCCGAACTTGTGAACAAATCTAAACATGATTGATTATATTTATCAGAAATAACAATAAAAGTTATTTGATATAATATTTTTTTATTAAAATTTGAAATTAAATCTATTAATTTATGTATAACTATTTTTTCTTTTCAGTTGTGTACCATTGCGCCCCTTTGATTATGTATATAGTTATTTGATATACAGCAACGTTAGCTACATCGACAGGTATAATATTTAATCGAGAAATTAATTTATTAGTCCTTATATTTTTACATTGTTTAGTTTTTATATTTTAATAATATGTTGTTTCATTTTTAATTTATTTAATAATTTAGTCTCTTTAAAGGGACTAAATTATTAAATTAAAAATTAAATATTATATTATTAAAATACGAAAATTGAACAGTATAAAAACTAATAAATTATTTATCCTATTTAATTTTCATTTTATTTTAATTCATTTATGTAAAATTAAATCTATTTTTTTACTGATAAAATTAAATCTAGGAAAATTGAATTTTCTTTTTTAATTTTTAATTCCTAATTTTCTTAGTTACGAAGACTTTGGTCCAGATGGTGTTGGTAGATATTCAGACCATATGATGCCTGAAGTTGAAAAGAAAGATTTTCGGAAAGGTTCACAGGTATGCAATCATTTCAAAATAGTACCTGAAGTTAGTAGACATAATCGATTTAGTCCAAATCGAAGTTCAAGTATCAATTTAATCTCGAAATTGGCAATTTCTGACAATTCGCTGCAAATACAATCAATTTTAATACTTAAAAATTTATCAAATTTAGGTTAATTTGTCAAATATTATCAACATCGGAACTTAGTTGATATCTAAACTTCGATTTGAACTAAACTAACCATGTTTGTCAATTTTAAGGACCTGATTCATTGAATAGAGGTGACAATTCATTTCACTGTCTCGTATCAATTTTGATGGGAAATTATAAGAAAACTTACTCGTATACAAAAATCAAATGTTTACACGACATGCTATATAAACACGACTTCACACGAGATACATGTGCAAATAATTAAATATGTTAGTTTGACATGATTCAATGTGATCAGAATAGTAATTAGTTTCGATTGAATTGCATTGACTTGGTTGGGTCGATTCAGTTCCGATAATTATGTATTTGAGTAAATAATTTATTAATCCATATATTTTTTATTTCATACACATTTTAGTCTCGTATTTGTTATAATATATCGTAGTTCTTAAATTTTGTTCTATTCAACAGTTCAGTTCTTTATAGAGACACTAAACTGTTTAATATTGTTGAATAGAATTAAAGATTTAGGACTAAACAATTTTTATTAAAATATGATGACTAGTACGTTAGGTAAAAATATAAGAATTAATAAATTATTTATTCTATATATATATTCTTCATCCTATGTATTTTAATGACTTGTTTAACGTTAAATATTTGCAAATTATATATATAATTAATATTTCTCTTAAAAAAATATAATTAATATTTTTTTTGTTACATGAGTCGGGATTAATATTAAATATTAATTTATAATTTATATATATAATATTTTAGCATGAATTAAATCAATATTTTTTCATTTTTAAAAAAAATCTATGCATAGAACTTTAATTGAAAAATGATCTATTTAAAAGTATCTGACGCACCTTGAACCCGAGAAAGCGGACAAACTACAAAAAAAAAAAAAAAAAAATTCAATATCTAAATAACATTAATATTAAATAATTAATGTATAATTTACTATATATGCTTTTTATGATCATTTTAATTTATTTATATTTTATTTTTGTCATATTTTTATTTCTATCATCCAATAGTTTTGTGGTTAGCATAAATATAAGGTGATGATTATTCATTAAGAAAAGATTATCCTAACTCAATTATTTATATATTTCAGTGGTTCTCGATGAAACGGCAGCATGCCATTGTCGTTTTATCAGATTTCTTGTACTACTCCAAATTTAGGCGATTCTGCAGGGTAATTAAACTTATTCTCAATAATTTATAAAATGAAAATTGTATTAAAAAAATTGAGAAAATTTTAAACAGTGGCGGAGTCAGAGAAAAGAGTTTGCGGGTGCCATTACAGTATCTCTAAACCTTTTTTCAGATAGAAAGTCGTCTGAAATTACTTTTACCGAAATAAATTTCGACGGCTGGAGATGCAACATATCCATGCATCCCCTCCTCCGCCACTGAATAAACTCAAAATTTATAATACTTCACTAGACATGTTCGTAGATCGGAATGGGTCCAATAGGCTTTTGCCACAAAAACAAAAAACCTAGACTAGCTACTATTTTAGACGGTCTTGACCTGGGTTGAGCTCAACTTAAAAATTAAATATCAATCTCAGTCCAAATAAGTTTATCTAAAAATATATATAAATAAATAAATTTAATAATTAATATTATAAGGTGGGTCAAGCTAGGTGGCCCGTGCTATTTTTATAGCACTAAAAAACCCGACCTAAATATAGAAAGCATTTAACGGGACTATGCCTTCTCGGGCCTAAAATTGTCTTTTTCTTGTCCAAGATCAATCCATTGGACACGGAGCTGAGCATAGGGATGTAAACAGGGAGATGGTTGGGGATTACATTCCCCATCCCTGCTCTCCGATCTATCACGGATTTCCCCGTCCCTGTCCTTGAAATCTAATCGGGGATCAAAAAGGGAGGTATAGGTTATAACTATCCAATAGAGTCAGATCACCTTTCTATCTAAAAGAAACGATGTTCAACGAAAGGATCCAAATCCACACTATATTGTGGGCCGGGGCCCAGTCCCCGCTCCATGGGGATCCTTATTCCATGTTTCAGGGAATTAATTAGGGGTTTCGCAAGGGTCCCCGTGGGGGCATTATCAGGAACGGATACAGGGGATCTCCACGAGGTAGAGATACCTATGTCATGGAACCAATTGAACTAAAAGCTCGAACTGATAGTTAATTCCAATCATAGATCTTATATTAATCTCTGACACACACCCACACGCAAATGTTCATTGGGCTTGTAGCGTGCACAACACAGGCCCATTCCGCCATGTGTTTTTAATTCCACACATTAATGAGGTTGTCGGGACTCGAACCCTCGACCGTTTGGTCCTAGAGGTTCTGATACCATGTCATGGAACCGATTTAACTAAAAGCTCGAACTGATAGTTAATGCCCAATCATAGATCTTATATTAATCTCTAACAACTTATATCCATGTACAAAACAATCACTATCCCACCCAATGATGATTCTAATCAGAAATTCCCCGTTCCCATCGGGCAAATCCTTAACAAGAAAGAAGAATCCCCGCTCCATTTACATTCCCACCCGAGCCTGTGATTGACCCTAAATTTTCATGCTCTAATTATATTTTTGGTTTTCTCATCAGCCAAATATGAATGGACGCAATTGCTATGCTGATGAGCATTACTTACCAACCCTTTTCACTGTGAGTTCAATAATCTCTATTATACTAATTGTAATTAACTCATAATTATGTAATTTAATTTTGAATATTGATAAAAAAAAAACATTTTTTAATGATTTTTGTTAACGTTATTCGTATTTTTCTAACTAGATGATTGATCCGGGCGGCATCTCGAAATGGTCAATAACATATGTGGATTGGTCCGAAAGAAAGTGGCACCCGAAAACATATCGGGCCAAAGATATTACTGCTAACTTCGTTAAAAACGTTACGGTATGTAAATGTGTCAAAAAGTATTTTCGCACTATAATCGTATCATGTGATCTAAATAGCATAGAAATAATATTTTCGTGTCATAAATTGAGATACAAGTGTGAGTTTTTTTTTTTTTTACTTACAATTTCAATCATTTAATTAAATAACAATTAGTCATAATTAAAATATGATAAAATAAGTAGTATTTTTTTAACATAAAATATTAATTTTAAAATTGAGTAATTAAATTATAAAATATTATTTCTCATGTTGAGGTAAATATTAGAAAATTCAAATTTATGTTACCAAAAAAAAATTCAAATTTAATTTTCTGTATGTTTATAATTTAATTTCTCATTATATTAATCTTTTTCCATTTTCACATTGTTTATGCTAATGAATTTTCTTAATTAATTACAGTCAAAAAATGTGGTCATCCATTATACAAGTGATAAAAAGGTATGAAGTTTGTACTTCTTTTTTAGCAATATTATCCTTCCATTATACAAACAATATATAACAAACATATCATAAATTTTAAATTCTTAACAATAAAATTATGTTCTTAAAAAAACTATAAAATGATTTATTAGTCCCTACATTTTTATATAACACTGTTTAGTCATCGTATTTGAATAGTACACTATTTAGTTTTTAACTTTTGTTTTATTCAACAGTTTAATCCCTTATAAAGGGACTAAACTGTTTAATAATTTAAATATTTAAAGGATTAAAATATTGAATAGAACAAAAGTTAGAGACTAAACAATGTATTAGATAAAAACATAGGAATTAATAAATTATTTACCCTAAAATTATTGTGATTTAACTTTGATTTTGCTCCATCTTTATGCCTAAAACCCGTTAAATATATTTATAAGAGGTGTCACGTGAATGATATGTCATCAAAATTTGGCCACATGAAAAGTAAAAAATTATATACTTTTTCAAAATTTTGCCACGTGAAATCTCCGGTAGGGTTGTAAATGCGCCGGGCCATTTATGAGCAGCTCGGCATTCTATTCGATAAAAGTTCGAGTATATTCGGGTCGATTTATAAACAACCCGAGCTTGAACACGATGAAACTTGGCTCAAAAACTCTTGAATAGACTCAATTATAATGTTCATGAACAAGTTTGTGAGCAAGTTTGGTTCGATTATTTTTTTAATAATAATATTTCTATAAGGGAGAATGTAAAAAACCGTAGTTTTGTCTGAGTTAGACACCAAAAAGGAGCCTTTTTAAGGGAATTTTTTCCAACATGGTAATGGTTGAAATACTTTCCATGGCGGAATTGTTTTTAACTTTGTAATTAAAACATCTCCATTACATCGTCTTATTTGTTGTAATGGCACAATAAACAAAAGCATAGTTGTTTATTTTTGTACCATTATGGCAGATCCACCGTCGTAATGAGATTGTTATTAATCATAGAGTGAAAAGCAACCCCTCTAAGAGAATTATTTTCCAACAATTACCAGATTAAGAATAATTCTCTTAAAATGCCCCTTTTGGGGGGTTTAACTCGTTTTGTGTTAAATTTAGTTTTATAAGTTTCAAAACTCTATAGTTTTGTATTAAAGAAATTACAAATAAATATAATTAATAAATTGTTCATGATTGACGTTCATGATTAACGAGCTCCTCATAAGCAATTCATAAACAAAATGCGAGTTTGAGCTCGAGCTTATCAATTTTCTACCGAGAGCATGAACAACCCAAAACCCGGTTTCGGCTTGGTTCAATTACAACCCTAATCTCCAAAATGCATTTACCGATTTCCAGACAAAAGAACAATACCCGAAACCAAATACAAACCGCGATAACTTTCTCGTTTAAAATCTAAATTTTATAATACTTTCATTCCATTTTTTTATAATTAGAAAATTATAAATATAAATTAATCCATAATATTATTGAATTTTTAAATTGATTTATTTTGTTTAATTATTAATTATTATTTAATAATTTAATTGCAGAGACAAACACCTCCAAAAACATGTGTATGGAATGGATTGAAGAGACCATGCTTCTTATTTGCAAGAAAGTTTTTCCCAGAAACTGTAGACAAATTATTGGTTACTCTCTCTAATTACACATCATCTTAATTAGATTAATTTTCCATATAAATATATATATATATAAATATATGTAATTAACACTTTTTTTGTGTTTGGACATATTTTAGATTTTTCTTTCATAATTTTTAGAAATGTAAAATGTTTACAAGATTATATTATTGGATTTTTATTTTTTAATATATCGATGACACGGTAGTTTCTCTTTCAACTCCATTGAACCAAAAATTTACGTGTCAATTTCGTATCAGATCGCGTATAATTTTGCCTCCTTAATTCAAAGTCCTGGCTTCCCCACTAAAAACAAGCCAAAAAAAATGAAATTGTGTATCATATATTACTATCATTATATTGTTGCCAATGATTCAAATTTTGCTTCATGGCTTATGCAAATTATGAAACTAATTGAGAATGATTTATTTAGTGAATTACTATACATAGCCACACTTTCCCACCCATAGCCCCGTGAATAGACCGAAATACCCTTTGGCTAATTTTTCAAAAATTCCAAAACCTCTCAAACACCTTAAACTCTATTCGATCAAATCCGGACTAATTTCTGAACCAAAGCATCGATCGTGATAGGGGCGGTAAAGGAAAAGCAATAATGGTACAATTTACGGTTTTTTTGTCGATTTGTGCTTCGTTTTTGAATCTGTGAGGAATTTTGAGAAAGCCGAGTAATCCGCAATAAACCATCAGTTCCATAAAAAAAAATTCCCCCCACCCAGCCACGCGGGCGTGAGGCTATCACGTCCGCACCTATGGTGAGGCGTGATAGCCTCACGCCTCACGTTGTGGTGAGGCGTGATAGCCACACGGTGAGGCGTGATTACCTCACGTCCGAGTGTCGGGAAAGGGAAAAAACCTCTATTTCCCACCCCAAAAGCTCTAAGGGTATTTTCGTCCTTTCACAGGACTAGGGGTGGAAAATGGAGGCTATGTTTAACAACACCCTTTATTTATCAAATTTAGCAACAAAGATTACATGTACTTGTTTATGTACTAGAGATGAAAATAAGAGTATGAAAATCTAGCTAGAGATAGTACAAGTGATAAAAAGTGAGAAAGATTAAGTGAGAGAGTAGAGTTAGTTGAGGAAATTGTTAAATTCCCGCCTACCGTTGGTACCAACGGTAAGGGTAGAATAGTAACTTCACGGTCTCCCCTGTTGAAAAGAAAAAGGCCCTTCAAATATGGATCAAGGTCGATAAATCATTTTAAGCCTCATAGCAAGAAGGATCTAGAAGCACCATGCCATGCCTCAAGATAAGTATCACTCGAAAGATAGAAAAACAAGACGCAAGAGACAATCTCAGGCTTTGACTTTGTACAACTGACATTGTGCAACTAAATAAGGAAAGTTTCAGATGCTCCAGATGTTGTGTCTCCTGGTCAACTTGGGAACTTTGCCTAATTTAGTTAGACAAACAGACTGCCTCTGTCAAAGAAGTTTTTGTGAGAAAATTTATAA
Organism: Euphorbia lathyris; assembly: GCF_963576675.1. Classification (NCBI taxonomy): domain Eukaryota; kingdom Viridiplantae; phylum Streptophyta; class Magnoliopsida; order Malpighiales; family Euphorbiaceae; genus Euphorbia; species Euphorbia lathyris. The sequence goes on along the minus strand of NC_088917.1, from coordinate 5,413,777 downwards.
AGCCTTAAATTTTTCTATAGTTCCATTCATCCCCCGGAACTAGATTCTATCTCACAAGGGACCAACACCCCTCTCCCTTTAAGATGGAGCAGTAGAGGTATCAAGCATGCATATCTTGGACAAAGCAGGAAGCATGATTTCAAGGCTAAGAAATTGAACAAACAAATCTGCAAGTTGAGCTTTAGTGGAAATGTATAGAGTGTGCACAGAATATGTCTCCACTCGCTTTCGGATGATATGGTAATCTATGTTAACATATGCATCGTTGTGATTGGTAAACTAATTTGAATCCCAAAAGCGGTGAGAAGATGAGTAATCCATCTAAGTTCACAACATGTAATAGACCAGTCTTGATCACATGCACCTTAATGAGCATGTAGAATTTGTTCATTCACTGTTAGATCTAGGCTTATTAGAATCCTAAGGTGGAGATCCAAAGCATCTAGAGGCTTAGATTTAATAAGCCTATATCTAACGGTGAGTGAGAAAATTCACTTACTCATTAAAGTGCATGTGAAAATTCCTTGTAATAGACATACTATTATACTCAACTTTTGTGGAAAATTTGCTAATAGTAACTTAATTTTTGTTTTCCATAAGATGAGAGAAGTCCTCAAGGAGATGCAATAATCTATGAGAGATCTTCTCGTAGTTAAACATTTCCCCCAATCTGCATGATAGTAAGTTGTAATCTATGAAATGTTTGTAGAACTAGGATAAAACAATCCATGAGAACCTATTTGGTTAAGATAGCGAAACACATGTAAAGCTTCCTTCTAATGATGATCATAAGTTTGTTGCGTATATTGACTGAGTTGTTGTGTCACAAATGTGATGTTAAGTCTTGTAAACTATAAATAGAGTAGTATGCCTATCAATTTGTGAAAACTGAAGCATTTAACTATGATGTACCAAGATCTTTAAGAACTATCCTTGTGGACGAAACTTACCTCGATAGGCTTTCACTCCCGGGAGGTCCGTCATGATGTTACAGTACTATTTGAACTCAAAGTCCAATTGAAAAAATGACAAGCTCGGTAGAGCCAATGTCGGAGAACGAGTCGCCATCCGAATTTTAGGTTCGATAATGTTATTGAGGCTCCTTATGGGAAGCAAGGGGTTCGAGAAGTTAAGTACGCTTGAAGAAGGTTAATATCCCATCGGAAAGAAATATTAAGCACCCCTAAAAGTGCTTGGCGAATCCACTAGCCTCCTAGTTTGCATTTCTACATACACTCTAAATTCGTTTTGAATGGTTGCTTTGTTTAGAAAAAATCATGTTTTATGTCATACTGCACATTAAAATACACAAAAATAAATAAACAATAAAACATTACAACCCCAAAAGCAATTAAATGAGTATAAATTATAAATACAATTACATTCAGGTGTTTCCGGAACTTCAATCGGCACCAAAACAATGTTCTCTCATATTTTCTACCAACTAAAATAAAAGGATAGAAACATATAACATAACTATACAAAGAATTATGGTGTAAAAATTGACTAAGGACTAAATTGAAAATTTTATTCGGGACAAATTGAAAGAAAGAGAAATAATTCAAATTAAGGACTAAAGTGGATAAAAAACAAGAAAGTTATTAAATTAAGGATTAAAAAGAACAAAAATAAAGTTATTAGACTTCGGATTAAATTGAACAAAAATAAAGTTAGGATTAGGCATTAAAATGAATAAAAATAAAGTTTAATAAAGTGAATAAAAAATAAAGTTTTTAGATTAAGGATTAAAATGAATCAAAATAAAGTTTTTGATAACTATCGACACCGAAACAATCATGACATAAAATTTATCTCGAATTGATTCGTTTATCCAAAATTATCGTTATAAACAAAATGAACCGATTAAGTCAATAATATTAACTTGTAATACTATTAATATTATATTCGAATATAAAAGTACAAAAAAACGGATTAGTTGGAATAAATAAAAAGACTCAAAACGAAGTGATCCTCACAAACTAAAAACTTGAGAGCTCTAAAAAGCAGTATAAAGATGGGAGAAAAACAGAGGAATACTCAATAAAGAAGAAGATGAGTTAAACAATGTTGATTAAAGGGAAATTTAGAGTTCTTTCATCTCTGTTGCTGTTCAACGGATATGGATATTGTCATCTGACAAGTTTGGTTTTGTCTAGTCCTTTGACAAGTTATTTTCTTTTCAATTCTTGCATCAAAAGTTCTTTTTTCATCTATGGCATCATCAAGTATCACTCTGGAGAATGCATTCTAGCTAAGAAGGGAGCTTTACAAAGAAATCTCAGTCCTCAGCTAACCAAGACCATGGCTATCAAAGAAGCTTTAAATTGGATTAAGATGCATCGCCCCAATAAGAAAATTCAAATTCAGTCGAATTGTCTCATCATAATCAACTCCAATTCAAATGAGTTTAGAAGTTCCTTCATATTTAGTTGACATTATTTCTGATTATATTCATTTATTACGAGATTTAAAGTTGTGCTTTATCTCCTTTATTAAGCGTCCAACAAATTCGGCTGCCCATGCTCTAGCAAAAGCGGTCAATTTTGTGTTTGTTCGGGGTGAGTGGACATGTCCACCACCATTTCTTATCAATATTCTTTCATCTGATTTAAGTTAATAAAACTTGACATTATTTAAAAAAATAGTAAATCAATGCTTTAGGGTTAATTTAAATCAATTTAGAGATTAGCTATATACAATGATATATTTGATAACATATTTGATAATAAAAATCAAAACTAGAATTAAAATAGAAAAAAGGATTAATAATCGATATCAGTAGCGTGCGGCCACGTATCAGTGAGTGGGGCCGTAGTATTAGCGTGTGTCCGGCACATGTCAGCGCGTGTAAAACACAGATTGTAAAAAACATTAGGCGCTAGTCTGGTGGATAGGGCTCTCGATGATTAATCGATGATTAATCAGGAATTAATCGGATTTGTATTTTTGTATTTTTTATTTGTTAATCTACACATTGTTATATAATTCAATTAAAATATATATTATACTATCTAAAATCGAAGATATAAGAATTATTTAATATAGAAAAATACATATATTTTGTAACATATATCTTTAAAAATGTCCAAACATCAATATTTCAACAACTATATCATTGAAACAACTCAAAAGTAAATTATAATAAAGCAAAAAATAAATTCATAATAAAAAAAATATTTTTGTTCATCGTTGCTTAGTCGGCGTCTAGGAGGTCTAGACGGTGTGGATGCGGCCTAGGCGGAGCCCATGTGGCTAAAATTCATCTAGGGACCCAAAAAACGACTGGAGGGTAATCGGAGAAAATCAGGATGGATTCTCGATTTTGAGAGCCTAGGTGGGGCCTAGGCGGTCCAGATCGACTTGATTTTGAACAGTGTGGGTTGACATGTGTCAGCACATCATAAGGCGTGTGCATTACATGCTATGACATGTGTCCCCTTCTCTTCTTAGATGTCTTTTCAGCAGTTTTAAGGTTAAAAAATGTCTTTTCTGACCTCCGATCTCAACGGTGCTTGATCTATTGGACTCGTTTTGACGAGATAGTTATTTGTGTGTTTACGGTCTATGGCTAAAAATGACCTTATTTGAGGTTATTGTCGAATTGCATCCCAAAACTTCACCTAATCATAACTACTAGTTACGTTTTTAATTGAGCAATTATTGTCATCATAATTATCTAGTACTCTTTTAATTGAGGAGTTACTACCAGTATAATTATCGCTTATTTGGACTATCTCGGTTGGACCAGAGCCATCCACCACCATCGGAAAGTACCACCACCACTTTTAACACCCGCACCATTGATAAGCCAGCAAGCACCTCTACTCTAAGGTTTCCATCCAACCTGAACAATCATTCCAACAAAGGACCATTAAAGACTAAGATGATTAACACTGAGATCTTCATCGGAAATAATAACTTTATCATTACCCTCATCTTCTAACGAAAGATCAACATACGCAATTCAAGATTACATGATGATGTTATGGATTGAAAAAAAATTGACGCAAGAATTAAAAGAAAATAAGAAACTTGTCAAACGACAAAACAAACGAAACTTGTTAGAGGATAAAACAAACCTTATTTTCATATTTGTACCCCATGCCACTCCCCTTAAAAACAAATAATATCACAATAAAAATCGTACAACTTTCAATTAAAGTTTTCCATGACCGATCTATTAATTTACATTATTGCCCAATGAACATTCTCACATTTTCTTTTCGCGATCCGATAAACACCAACTACTATTGCTCGGGGCCCTTATCCAGTTACTTGGACGTGATGGAAAGAAGCACACATATTTCTCTGATTGGTTGAAGAGAAATACACCATGTGTTGTTTTTAACTTATACTATCCACTTGTTGGCGCGAGTCATCCAAGCTTCGATAACAGGACAATGAAACCTCAACTAATCATTGAAGAATGAGTTAACACATGAGTAGATATGGCAATTTCAGATTAAAATTTTCAAACTATATCATTTTATCTGGTAAACTCTGTAATAAGAATAAAGTAGGAAAATATAAATTGAAAACTTGAACTTATAAATAATATCAAAAATAATTTATTTCTTTGTGACAACTATTATGAAACGAAAAGAGTAATCCAAGAGCATTAATTTAGTAGTCTAAGAGAATTTTGAAACTGGAGTTGTACATGGATCTTGGAGATACTATATTAGACCGAATATCTGAGAAAAGGGATTCAGAATTGGAATGAAATTTTGATTATTTTTGACCAAATTCGACCAGTTAGGTCAAAAAATGTCAATAGTTTTATCCAATTTTGGATTCTTTTCCTCGGGTATTCAATCTAATATAATATCTTTAAAATCCGCACCTAACCCTATTTAAAACCTTACAAAATGACAATACTACCCTTCATTAAATCATGTCAAATGACTTTTTTTATCCCAACTTGCATCATTTAGCCTCTTAACAACTCTACTCTTTAATAAGGATAAAGTAGGCAAAAATTAAATTAAAAAATTAAATTAACAAATAATATAAAATAATAAATATTTTCTCTCTACGGTAATTATTATAAAATTGGAAAAAATAATTTAAGAGCATTAATTTAGTACTCTAATAGAATTTCGAAATCTATAAAATGACAGTACTACCTTTAATTAAATAATGGCAAATGAATTTTTGGTCCTAAAAATGCATCATTTAGCACTATTCTTTACTAAATAACATTTAAATTATTATTTTTTTCATATATAATTATCTTAAAAATTAACTTGTATTTTAAAATATTTATTACTGAAAGCTAATATTAACAACATAGTTAATAAGTTTATATTGGGAAAATATTTTTTAATTTTTTACTAATAAAATTTTAAGTTGAAAATATATTTATTCAACTATATAAAACTTGTTCAAGAAGAAATATTTTAAGTTAATTATTGAAAATATGAGAACTAAACGATGTATCACATTGTAAAAATGGTAAAGTTTAAACATAAAAAATGCAATTTACCTTTAATAAATAAAGCACTTATAGTATATTATTAAAAATAAGATTAATTTAAAAAAATCATGTGGTTTCATGTTTTTGCATATCGGTACCTATGGTTTCATTATAAAAAAAATGGGCCTTTGCCAACACTTTTTTATAACACTTTTTAAAAGTGTCTCATAGGCTATAACAAAAAAACCCAAAAGTCAATATAAAGAATGTTAACAGCCCAAATATATCCTTCCACCCTAGATATCACACTAAACATTCTTCTATGCGATGAAATAGTTGTTTTCCTCTTTCAATCCACCTATCGAATCCACTAAACTTCAGTGCCATGAAATAGCCTCAATCAATCCACCTTAGAAACCAAATCTAATCTTGCGATCGAGCTGTAGACATGAAGGGGGAACGTGGGGTGAGTTAGCAGACAAGAAAGGGGAAGGATGTGCCTTTGGATAGATCCACTAGTTTGAGTTCACCTCTCACTTTCAGTCCTAACTATGAATAATGAATAGCTTTGTTGATGGCTTGAGGTTTACTTTCTTTTTCTACATTCTCACAAATCTGGATTTCTAAGGAGTAAACTCTAGGTATGCTCAATTTTTTATTTATGCTTCCATATTATCATTGTTCAGTTCATATCGATCCTCCTTTAAAATTGTTCAGTTCATATCATTTTTTTTTATTTCTGCTTCCATATTGAGATTGTTCAGCTTATTATGATCTTTTGTTGATTTTTTCAATATAAAGATGAAAGGTACATTGATCCTGAACAACAAGCATATTCTCTCATTTGTAAATTGGAATGTAGTTAGGAGAGTTACTTCAAGGGATGTGTTTGATATGGGTAGTGAGGGAGAGATAAATGCTTGTACTGGGATGTTTGATATTACCGGTCATTGTGTGAGTGAGGATGAACATCCTGGTTGGGTGCGAACTGATGTACTTGATGAAAATTAATTGAATTAATTTTACTAGATACTCGATTGATTTTATTGATTTTACTTGATGAAAGTTGTGTATGCTAAATTCTACTAGATATTTAATTGATTTTATTAGATACTCGATTAATTTCATTTATATCTTTCAATATTGTGTATACTAACGATATTTTTCCATCATAAAAGATGTTTAGTAGCTTCAAATCATTAAGGGGTTTAAGAATTGTGTCACCTGATGTTGAAGTTGAGCCACAAGAAGAAAATGGACTTAATCAGCAATCACAACAAACAAGTAAGTTTTTCTTTTATTTGATGTCTTAGGACTATACTCGAATTTATTTGAAAATGTTATGTTGAAGATTTATTTGTACTAGAGCTAATGTTACTCAAATTTACTAACATATAATTTTATAGATACGAATGAGAGACGATATAAAAAGCGTGGAAGGACTTCAATGGCATGTGTTTGGAACCTAAGTGGTGGTGGAAAGATTTTTGTTAAAGTAGATAAGTGGTGAGTCCCTTGTTCAAAAGAGGGGGCTACATTAGCATCATTTTCTAGGGAAGATTGCAACAAATGGAACTCTTGCACCTTTGAATATTCCTAAATGGAATGATAAAGAGTTTGAGTCATTTCATCGAAGAATGTTAAATGTTTTTCAGGTATTTTTAGAAATTTCTTTCTTTTTATGTTATTTTCCACTTATTACGATTGTAAAAATTAACATATATTTTTTATTTATATGTCATCGAATAGAAGCGTTTTATGTTTCCTCCTGAAAGTGGAGGAGCTATAAAAGTGAATTGAAATCACGGTACTATGACACAACCAAAAAAATGGAAGAAATGGAGGCAAATGCACCAGAAAATGTTATTTTAAGCCAATGGCTTACACTAGTCAAATCTTGGTATAGTGAGAAAAATCAGGTTATGTATTATCATACATATATCTTTTGTTTTATACAGTTAGATTTTTTTTTTCTTTCATTTTTGTTTAGTACATACCATCTTAATTATTGTCATTCTGTCTCTCTAGAAAATGAGCCAAATGAATGCAATTAATGCTAAACAGAACAAAAACGCTCATACATGTGGAAGAAAGAGTTTTGGAAGACTTCGAAAAGAGATTGTAGTAATTTTTATAATGAGTACTTAATTTCTTAATTTATTTAGTGCTTAATTTCTAAAATTTGGTTTTGTAGGAGAAAGAATTGGGTTATTCTCCGGATAGACTTTCATTTTATGATGCTACACATGAGAGAAAAGATGACACTTATATGGATGAAACTACTAAGGAGTTGATGGTAATTTCAGCTATTTGAATTGTAAAATTATAAATATTGTAATATGTGAATATTATGAGTATATTGAACTTTTTCATCTTTAAATGTGTAGGAAAAAGCATTTTCTCTCCAAAGTGAAAGAAGTAAAGTTTCTAATTCTAATATGAAAGAAATCAACGAACACATGTTTCAAGAAGTAATGGGAAAAGAGCATAATGGTCGGGTAAGAGGTTTGGGCTTAGGACTAACTCCAAGTAGTCTTTCAGTCTTATAATATTGAAAAAAGATGGAAGGATACCTCAAGACAAGCAACAGTAGTGTTCACATGGACCCCGATGACCACGTGAATTTGGTCATTCACCGTCAAATCTAGACTAATTAAATCTAATCCTTAGGATGCTTTAAATCTCCACCTTAGGATTGGATTTAATAAGTCTAGATCTAATAGTGAATAACCAAATTCACGTGGTCATCAGGGTCCATGTGCACACTACTGATCGTGTATTATAAAAGTTATACCATAATTCTAATTCATTCACACTATTATCTAACTATAAATTATAAAAAAAAACTATACCTAGTTTTGACTGCTCTTTCTTTGATATTTTTGTGAATTGCTCTGCTATTCTTTTCTCCAAAATAATGTCGAAAGAAGATCACATTAGTGTTTTCCAAGACTCTCTCATTTAACATATCCTCTACTTTTTGCCATCAACAAATGAAGATATTCGAACTAGTGTTCACTAGTACAGAAATGGCCTTTGGTGACGCCTCATTGACAACGGTTTGTAAACAAACCCGATACCAAAAGTCTTTAGGGTCGGTTTTTTTTTAAAATCGACCCTAAAAATACTTTATTGGCAACAGTTTATTTAAAAAACCGATGCGAAAGACTTTTGACATCGGTTTTATTAGGAACCGTTGTGAATAATATTATTATTGGGGTCGATTTTTTTAATAAACCAATCCAAAAAAATATTATTGGCATCGGTTGTTTAAAAAACCAATGACAATGAGCGTTGGTATCGGTTTAAAAAAAACAATACTAATAATATTATCTTTGGGTCGGTTTATATCGGTTTTTATATAAACCGACCCTAAAAAAATTATTGGCATCGGTTGTTTAACAAATCGATACCAACGAGTTTTGACATCGATTTTAATAAAAATCGATACTAATAATATTATTTTTGGGTGAAAATTCTATTATTATTATGGTCGGTTTTCAAAAAAAACCGACCCTAATAATTTTTGGTCAAACCCACACCCATTTTAAATCAATTAACCTAGTAAAACAAAGGAGTCGTCATCTTTCCCGCCTAAAAACTCAACACATATGACGCAGTCATCATCTTCCCCCCAAGAACGACTCAACACAGTTCATTACGATATACTCAACCAAATCCATAACCTACTTCAGATCCAGGTATTCAATCTCTCTTCCTTTTCTAATTTCTTGTTTTGTTTTCTAATTTCTCAATTTAAAGAAACGCAAACTTCTAACGACACCGCTGATAATTTCTTTTGCAATTTCCGATTAGGTTAATTTTGTTTTATCTGGCAGTAATCCAAAAGCAACTCTCAATAACTTTTGTTTATTAATCGTAGCTTGCATTTCTTGTATGGTAAGAAGTTTGAGAGAGCATATAGCGGATTAAAGAAGAGTCAAGAGGATTTCTGCTCAAGCGGATTAAAACATTTTATCGCACAGTTTTCATAATCAATAGACTCGTATTCCAGTTCTCAAATTCCATTTAGCTGGTATGTCTGCTGAAAAATTCCCTAAATGTATTGACAATACCCTACTTCTTTACGACTGCTCCAAGATCCATAAATAGTTTATTAGTCTTTATATTGTCATGTACAAGTAGAAATAATATAGATTAGTAGAATTTAGAACGCCTATAATGTTGCAGAAAATTGGTAGATTGCAGAGTTGAGAAAGACAGCTGGAAAATATTAATTTGATGTAAGAAAAGAGAAATGTGGAAGAAATGCAATTTACCTTTAATATAAGGACTAAAAAATGTGTGCGGTGACAATATTGAGATTAATAAATTATTTATCCTTAAATTTATAGAAAATCGACTAAAATAACTTTTTATCTCTATTTGTTATTGATATTTTTAATTTCCGATAAACTCTTTAATAAGGATAAACTAGGAAAAACATAAATTGAGAAATAATATGAAGGAAGAATTTTTTTTACTCCGTTACAAAACACTTGTCCAAGAAGCAGGGCCGTCTTAAACATTTTTGGGGCCCTATGCTAAATGAAAAAAAAATTAGGCCTTATTTATTAAAAAAATTAATACTTTCATATAATAATAATAATAACGTTTCTACAAAATGAAACACCAAAATACTTTTAACTTGATTTTTAACATACTAATAAATTAGATATTGTATAATAATAATAATAATAATAACTGGGCCCCTTAAGACTCTTAGAACGTTAATTTTCTAGATACGTTAACATTCACTTAATTTTTCACATAATAATTAATAATAATAATTTATTTAGATTTGTATAATAAAAAAAAAACTAGGCCCTCTTAAATTTGGGACCTGTGCGGAAGAACTCCTTGCACACCCTTCTCCTACTCCCCTGCCAAGAAGAAGGATAATATTTTAAGTTTAAACATAAATATAAAATGATGTGCGCAATCTGAACCATACAAGCTCAATCCACATCTCTCCTTCAGAAGCCGTTGTTAGACGAGGTGCCGCGGCCTAATCTCCCGGGCGGATCGGGGGGTGGACACCTCATGGCGACGTAAGCGGTGATTGGCGCCGAAAGCAACCAATCGTGGAATCAAGCTGCTCGGCAGGACCGGAGCTCGGAGATATGGAAGAGTCGTCACCCACGAATGGGAAAATGAACACCGATCCCTTGCGGGAGACCGGTGTGGGTTCGGGAAACTTAGGTACGAGCCGAGAAGGCTAGCTCCTTTCCGGAGAAAGGCTACTAGGCACCCCGACATCGCCCGGTTATGAACCATCGGCCTCCTACTCAGCATGTTAGGCGATAACGGACTAATCGTATACTTCTTTAAGTTTAAAATTCATTTGAAACCTTTTCTTTCTTTTTTCAGAAACCGTTTTGAGCATATATTATTGGAAAGCCATATTAGTAAAGAATCACCCATTTATATTATACATACACAGAGAAGGGGGAAGAAAGAAGTGATTTATTTACAACCTTATTTAAATGTCATGTCGTGTGTTTATTCTACACTAACTTATTTCCCCAAAACGAGTTTATTTACATGGTTCGCACCTTAATCGCCGTTGGAACGATTTAGGTGCGTTTTAAAACCCCGATTGGTGAAGTTTACTCGAATCGCCGTTGGAACGACTCAAGTGTTTGAAAACGTTAAGGTAAAAACCTTTAATAAGAAAACGTGGTTAAGCATACAAGTCAATTTATTTTGTACAAATTCTTTTGAGAAAATGGTTCAAAATATTCGATTATTCACAATGAAAATGATTTTAATTACAAGGTTCACTTAATCCATCGTTGGAACGGACTAAGGTTTTAAAACGTGGTGTTTTAAGAAACGATTTGAAATATTAACAAAACAACTATATTTATTTACATTAGGAACCTCTAAAAATTCATTAGTTTAAATAATTAAATTGAAAACTCTCTTTTTGTGATTTATTTTCTCCTTTTATTTAATGGACTCTTTACCTATTATAATTACAATAATAAACCCATTTAAACCAAGATTCACTCCCAAATAAAACCCATTTGAAACATGGACCCATAAATGGTCCAAAAGAATAAAGAAAATAATTTCAGCATATATATATACATTCAAATCAAAAAGAGAATATGAAAATAAAAATAAGTGAAAAGATACTATATAATACGTATATAAAGAATAATAATGAAAATACTAAGTATAATACATTTTTACTTCAAATATGTAAAAATAGTAAATAAAGCTCCTAGATAAGAAAATAACATTTATCTCCCAAAATAGTTTTATTTAATACTAACTAATATAGCCCAAATATCCCAAAACTATATATATACATAACTAATGTAATTTTAAATGTCAAAATAATATCTATTCATCCACTAATTAATCACTCCCAAAACACTTAAGTAAATATTCTTTTAAAATGGAATTCGTTACCATTTAAGTAAAGGAAAAGGAAAAGAAAAGATATATATACATATACTTATATTTAAAATAAAATAATAAAAAATGATATATAAACATCCCAAATAATTATATAGACCAAATGTCTAAAAATAGTTTGAAAATATACCTTACATAAATATACATATATATACAAAGGACCAAAAGCTTAAAAGTTAAGAAACAGGGACCAAAACAGCATTTTTTACATTCCAGCAGATTTACCGACGGAAAATCCGTCGGTAAACAGCAATTAGTGACAGAAACGGAAAATTACAGTAGCACTCCAATTGTTTCCCGAAGAGAATTGGGCGTCGCCCAAGGGGGTTGGGCGGCCGCCCAAGGCATGTTGGGCGGCCGCCCAACCTTGCGTTGGGCGGCCGCCCAACAATTGTTGGGCGATCGCCCAACGATTGTTGGGCGGTCGCCCAACAGCGTTGGGCGAGCGCCCAACGCGAGGTTGGACGCGCGCGCCCAACTGCCGTTAGGCGTTCGCCCGACGCGGTTGGGCGCCGCCCAACAGCCGTCGGGGCGCGACTCGCACCGTCGGGCGTGCACGTCCCGCGGCCGTCGAGCTCGCGCTCCGCGCTGTCGGGCGTCCACGCGTTATGACCGCCGAACGTGTGTTCCGCATTACCTGGCGCACACGTCCCGTGGCCGACGAGCACACGCCTCGCGCCGCCAAGCTCGTGCATTGCTCGGACATCGAGTGCGTGCTATTCATGGTTGGATGCGTGCGTCCAACGGACGTCGAGCGCGCGCTTTGCGTCGCTGAGCGGACGTCCGACTGTCATCGAATGCGCGCCGGCTGCCGCTAAGCACTCGCACCATGCCGTTAAGCATTCGCGAGCCATCCGATCAATAATAGCGACCCACCGTAACTTATTTATTTTATTTTTTTCGAAACTTTCGGAATCAATCGCTTCAACCGTCTTGTTTTCAGGTTTTGAGGTTTTCGTCACAGGTCCTCCGACTCGGTGTCTACAATTGCCCCTACTTTTCTATTTTGACAGTGATGTGTGTGTTTTAAAACGTTTTTTTGCTAACGTAACACATGCAATATAAAATATATAAAAGTAAGAGACACGTAAAGAGTAGGAAGGAGCATACCTGACCTTCGCGCTGCGCGCTCTGGTGTCGTTCTCTGATTCCTTCCATCGTCGCCTCTGGAGTGGCCGTCGATGAATGCTCTTTTCTCGGAATCTTGCGTACGTTGGTTATGGGTAAGAATGGCTCGAAAACAATCTCGGTCGTGGACCGTAGGTAAGATGGCTAAAAAGCTACCTCGGTCGTGAACCGTAGGTAAGATGGCTAAAAAGCTACCTCGGTCGTGGACCGTAGGTAAGATGGCCAAAAAGCTACCTCGGTCGTGAACCGTAGGTAAGATGGCTAAAAAGCTACCTCGATCGTGAACCGTAGGTAAGATGGCTAAAAAGCTACCTCGGTCGTGAACCGTAGGTAAGATGGCTAAAGAGCTACCTCGGTCGTGAACCGTAGGTAAGATGGCTAAAAAGCTACCTCGGTCGTAAACCATAGGTAAGGTGGCTCAAGGGCAAAGGGTTCTTTCTAACGATTCACACCGTTGTCTGTATTTTCTCACTGGAGCTAGTGTCCTGGAGGTTCGAATGGTTTGGTAGGAATGTCTTTTTGGTTCGGAATGATTCACATTGTTGATTATTTTTCTGTTGACTGTCGTCTGTATTTTGACTGGTGTCACTGTTTTGTAAAAATTGGTTGTCGTCTGGAGTTCATATCTTGACAATATTGGCTGCTGTCTGGGAGAAACGCAGGCTGAAACGGACTGCGAATCGGAGGTCTGTGCGCCTAGTAATTAATTATTTACTTTTTACCTTTATGATCGTACCTTTTTCACTATTTACGGGAATGCCATTCCCTCTTACTATATAAGGTGGTGGGGTTTCATTTCAACCCCACACCTTCTCTCCCTTCTTTCTCTCTCTAGACTTTGATTTTGGATTATTCTCGGGATGGATTTAGATGAATGGGATGGCACTAGAGGCATGGACGAGGTTTACGTAAACCTAGATAGAGTGGATCCCTTCCACGACCCTACAACGCATCTGAGCCGGACACGCTGCAACGAGGTAAGTAATTTCTCACTTTTATTTGATTCAAACTCTAGGCTTTAGCATTCCTATCCGAACATGATTTGCATGCTAACTTTTAGATTGCCTTAGAGGACTTTAGCTAGAAAACATGAATTTCTTCACTTACAAGTAACACTTGTTTATTTCTGTGTGAGAATGCGCGCTATATGCATGTGAATAGTGACACTACGAATTTATGCACGCTAACAGTAAAAACAACGTGAATAGTGTACGTGAATAGTAAAAACTTGACTAATGCACGTGAATAGTGAAAACTTAACTAATGCATGTGAATAGTAAAACTTAACTAATGCACGTGAATAGTGAAAACGTGAATAGTGCACGTGAATAGTAAAAACTTAACTAATGCACGTGAATAGTAAAAACGTGAATAGTAAAAAAAACGTGAATAGCGAAAACTTAACTAATGCACGTGAATAGTGCACGTGAATAGTAAAAAAACGTGAATAGTGAAAACTTAACTAATGCACATGAATAGTAAACTTAACCTATGCTCCTTGTCAATGCGGACGAAAGTGGATTAAAGAATTAACTAAACCTTACATGAGCGACCCTAAAGGAGGGACTTTTACAGCAAGTTGGTCCTAACTGACCGGATGTCTCTAGGTTAGATAATGAAAGAATACCTAGTCTTAACGCGTTCTCATTAATCGCATGATTTAGGAACCGTATTTAAATTTTCTTGTCTTGTTCTTTCTAGTTTATTGAGATTTCTGGGACCACCGCCGAGATTCACTCGTGGCATGCTAGGCTGGGCGCCGCGGCGAGAGCCCGCGTGCGCGAGTTGGGCTTCGAGCCTTTCATTGCAGTGTTGCCCCGTACCAACGGGGTATGTGACCGTTTTGGCCTACGCGCCTTATGTGAGCGGTGGGTTGACTCGACCCACACTTTTCACCTTTCTTTCGGGGAGATGACCATCTCGCCCAGAGATTTTTCACTGTTGACAGGATTGCGAGGGAGCAGCACTCCCGTTCCTCTTTATTTCGACATGACGCGACCGCGGGTCGACCTCGCTAGGCTCGCTGCTTTGATTGGACCGGGAGTTCGCCCATGTGCCAAATCTACTCCGGTGAAGTTTATTTCCACCGCGAGCCTTTTGAGTCGGCGAGATTTTTGCAAGACTGACGATACCGACTTGGCGGTTCGTAGTTTCTTGGTATATACTCTGAGTGAGACGATTTTCCGCACGAAGGGCGGGAAGGTACACGCGGGTCTCATTCAGGCACTCAGCGATCTGGATACGGCGGCTTCCTATGATTGGGCGGGGGCAGGCTTAGCCTTTCTCTACAAGTTTTTAGATCTGACTTGCCGGAAGCGCAAGGATTTCGGTGGTTACACCTTCGCTTTGCTGGTACGCGACGCCTTTTTGACTTGCCCGTCTTATCTTCTTTGCGTCTTTCACCCTCCTAGTCCTTGTTTTTACCGCAGGTGTGGGCGTATGAGAGGCACATCCTTTCCAGTCGGTCTCGACCTCGACCGAGAGTACCGAGGCCGCCTCTCATGACCCGGTGGAGAGATTTCGACTTGGGTGCCGAGAGGACACGGACGGTGCCGCGACTTCTAGATTGGATAGACTCGCTGACCCTCAGATAGGTAGATTTCGCCTAGTCGTGCTAGATTTTTGTTTGAGTCTTTCTGACTTTCTCTTTGTGCATTTTTTAGATTAAGTTCAGGTGGGACGACCTAGACTTCGGTCCCGATTATACGTATGTATCTATGATCCAGGAGCAGCAGTGTGTGCTCACCGGCCCCTGCGTGCGGGCGTGGTATTTGGGGGACCGAGGCATCACCGGAGTTAGTGACGCACATTGGACACCGGGTGAGATCCCCGTCTCTATATTTGCGGTGCGGACCATGCCCCTATCGGTCGTTCGTCGGGACTGGTCTCGTTGGTTCGTTGGTAGAGCGGTGTGGGTTCACGCCGGGGGCCGTGAGCTTTACTTGTCTACTCTGCTGAGCGCGAGGGATGCCCCGGCGGCAGCGATAGAGGTGGATCCAGTGGCAGATGTATTTTCGAGGGAGGCTGTTGCGGCAGTCTTTGGTCAGGAGGAGGTCCCGGTGAGTGGTTACGCTTTTTTACCCTTTATTCATGAGATGGTTAGCGGTATTTATTGTGTGTTTTTTTTTTTTTGCAGGAAGGATCCTGGAGGAGTGCCCATTTATCTGATTTCTTTGACGGCACTCGAGCTCAGACACCCGTGTGCGAGCAGCCTTACTATGTCGGTGAGTCCTCCAGCGCGGCCCGACCAGAGAGCTCATCCCTAGGTGTGCCCCTACCAGACTATGGGAGAGACTTCGCCACGATTTTTTATGACGAGTTCAGGGCAGCTTATGCGGGATTCGAGGCGGCTCCTCCCATCTTCTCCTCGAGGGTCCCATTTGATCCCTCAGACGCTTCGCTGACTACGAGGGAGACTTGTATGGATTACGTGGGGCTGTCTGGTTATCTCCGAGACCGCCTCAGCTTGCGCTGCACCGATCACCTGGTATGTATCATTACTTTACTTTAGTGTAGTGGAATGTATGCATGTATGTATGATTTATGTTCTTGCTTATGCTGCTTCTTATTTTTATCTGTTTTTCCTTTCTTTTGCTTTAGAGCGATCTGCATGCCCACGAACGGAGGCAGAGCGAGTTGGTGCGGGAGGCTGACGCCCGGATAGGTCAGGTGTATCAGGAGAGAAATGACCACTGGTCAGGGATGATGCGACGGGAGACTGAGGGTCGCCTTGCCGTCGAGGAGAGGGCACGCGATGAGTCAATCGGACGCCTCGCTGCCGAGGAGAGAGCACGGGTCGCCGATGAGAGAGCACGAGTTGCTGATGAGCGAGCGCGAGCTGCCGAGGAGGCACTATCTGCGGAGCGGGCATCCCACTTGAGAGATTTTGAGGACTATTGGGATTTCCCTCCGTATTAGGCCCGTTATGTATTGCTTTGTAGCTTTCATTATTGCTTTGTAGCTTTTATTGGAGTTTCCCCGCTGTATAGCTGATGTATAGGGAGTGGGGTGGATAGTAGGTAGGCTTTTTGTGAAAAAGTAGGATAGGAAATGTATAACTCGTGATTCATATTACCATGCATTCAGTAGATTATGATGATTCCAATCATTCTCGTCAAATATATTCATGCCTTTATTTATTTACAAACAACAGAAATACTTAGTCTCTTATACATTGTTTTTGTAATTGCTCAAGTCATAACTATTGTTACCAGGACCCGCCTTTCGGTTTTCGGATCCCGACGATTTTTCTCCTCTCCTTTTACTATCCCGGAATTTTTAAATGAGTGCCCTTTCGGGTTTTCACCCATTGGGATTTCCCTTATTGTTGCATAGGTCGCCCTTTGCGGGTTTTCAACCTATCGGGAATTTTTCTTTTTTTTTTTTTTTTTTTACGAAAAGTATTTCTTAAGCCTATCTAGGTTGGTAGGTTCGGAGAATTCCATGCCGTCCATTGTAGTTAACTTCACCGCTCCTTTGCTTAGTATCTTCTTCACGATGAATGGCCCTTCCCAGTTAGGTTTAAACTTGCCCCTAGGGTCGGTGTGCGTCACACAAATCTGTTTCAGCACCAAATCTCCTTCTTTGATAGGACTTGTCTTGACCTTTTTATTGAAAGCCCGAGCCATCCTTCTTTGATATAACTGTACATGGTAAAGGGCTTCCATCCTTTTCTCGTCAACTAAAGCCAGCTGCTCATATCGCCTCTTCACCCATTCCGTCTCGGGGATTTCTGCTTCCACTGCGATTCTCAACGATCGCTTTTCGATCTCAATTGGCAGGACTGCTTCTGTTCCGTATACCAAGGAGAATGGCGTTGCCCCAGTCGAGGTTCTGATTGTCGTGCGATAAGCCCATAACGCGAGTGGGAGGTGCCCATGCCAGTTCCGATGTGATTCCACCGTTTTTACGACAATCCTCTTAAGGTTCTTATTAACTGCTTCTACTGCTCCATTAGCCTGTGGACGGTACGGAGAAGACCTGTGATGTTCAATGCCATATTCTCGGAAAAGATTTCTTACTTCCCCCTGAAACTGGACCCCGTTATCCGTAATCATGTGATGAGGCACTCCAAACCTGGTGATCAAGTGTTTTTCAATGAACTTTCTCATCTGCTTGGATCCCAGTTTGCTAAACGACTCTGCTTCTACCCACTTGGTGAAATAATCGATGGCGACAGCAATAAACTTATGTCCATTTGAAGCGTTAGGCCTTACTTCGCCGATGATGTCAATGCCCCAAGCAGCGAATGGCCAAATAGGTGCTAACACATGTAATTCCATGGCCGGAAGATGATTACAATCGCCGTGGATTTGACAATCGTGACATTTCTTCGCATACTCATTACAATCTCTTTCCATGGTGAGCCAATAGAAGCCTTGCCTAATAATTTTCTTAGCTAGTACTGCTCCTCCCATATGGGCTCCACAAATTCCTGAATGTACTGATTCAATTGCCTCGCGGGCTTCTCCCGCATCCAAGCATCTTAGTTGTAACCCATCAATGTGCCTTTTGTAAAGCAAGTCGTTATGGATGACGAACTGACGAGCTAGCCTTCTAATCACAGCTTGATCCCTAGGTTCTGACTCTGCCGGATATGTTCCATTTTTCATGAAGTTCACGATATCGAAATACCACGGTTTTTCATCTGCCTCTAACAGCATTATGTCCTCGTAGCATGGTTTGTGAGATCTCCTCAATACCAACGGTTTCGAGGCAAGGTTCCGGGGGTTGTCCCAAACTGACACCAAAGTGGCCAAGGCATCCGCCGCCTGGTTCTGTGCTAGAGGAATATGATAGAAACGGCATTCTTTGAATATTTGTGCCAACCCTTCTAGCTGATCGAGGTACGGACGTAGTCTTTCTTCTCTTACCTCCCAGTTTCCTTGTGCCTGTTCGATGATCAACTTGGAGTCACCCCAAATTTCGACGTACGATGCTCCTAGTGCTGCTAATGACTCTAAGCCATAAATGCACGCTTCATATTCGGCCATATTATTGGTAAGAGGGAATGACAACTTCTTGGCCATCGGGATCCTTTCTCCCTCTGGTGAGATAAGTAATACCCCTACTCCGGCTCCATTCGAATTAACTGCTCCGTCGAAGAACATTTTCCATGGTATAACTTCAATTGCGTTTAAGTGCTCATCGGGGAAATCATAATTTATCTCTTCTTCTTCTGCATTCAGAGGTTGGTTGGCCAGAAACTCTGCCACGTCCCTCCCTTTGATAACCTTCTTCATTACATATTCAATGTCAAACTCGGATAAAAGTAGTAACCATCGGGCTAGTTTCCCTGTCAAAGATGGAGTTCGGTACAGATACTTTACGGGGTCCATCCGAGAAATAATAATCACTTTATATGATTGAAAATAGTGCCGTAGTTTCTTTGTTAGCCATACTACTGCCACACACGTCTTTTCGATCATGTTGTACCTGAGCTCGTACTCCAGGAACTTCTTACTCAGATAATACACCGCGTGCTCAACACCGGTGTCTCCCTCTTGGGCCAGCATTGCCCCAATGGATCGCTCTTCAATCGCTACGTAGAGGAGAAGAGGTTTTCCCAATTTAGGCGGTTTCAGCACTGGTGGTTTAGACAAGTAGTCCCGGATCTTCCCTAAGGCTTGCTGACACTTATCATTCCAAATCGTGGGTTGATCTTTCCGTAGCAACTTAAAGATGGGCTCGCAGATTGCGGTGAGTCTTGCTATGAATCGACTGATATATTGAACCTGCCCTAAAAACCCTCTCACTTCTTTCTCATTCTTTGGTGCCGGCATTTCTCGTATGGCCTTCACTTTGTCGGGATCTACCTTAATTCCCTCGTTTCCGATTATATAGCCTAAGATTTTCCCCAATGAAACGCCGAAGAAGCACTTCTTCGGGTTTAACCTTAGTTTGAATTCTGCAATTCGGGCCAAAAACTTCTCGAGTGCAGCAAAGTGCCCCTCTCTCGTCTCTGATTTGACCATCATGTCATCCACATAAACTTCCACCTCCTTGTGTATCATATCATGGAACAGTGCTGTAGCCATTCACTGGTAAGTTGCCCGGCATTCTTCAAACCAAACGGCATTACCCTGTAGCAGTATGTTCCCCACTCAGTTGTGAACGAGGTTTTTGCTTTGTGTTTTTCGGCCATCTGAACTTGCATGTAGCCCATGAAACCGTCCACATTCGTGTGTAAGACGCTCGATGCTGCACTATCGATCAATACGTCAATATGGGGCAATGCGAACTCATTTTTCGGGCATGCCTTGTTAAGGTCTCAATAATCGACGCACATTCTTACTTTGCCATCCTTCTTTGTGATGGGCACCACATTTGCGACCCAAGGGGGATAGTCGATTACTTCGATGAACCCTGCTTCTAACTGCTTCTTCTCTGATCTTATCTGCCCATTCCGGTCTCATGCGTCGGAGCTTCTGTTTTACGGGCCTCGCCTCGGGATATGTTGGAATGCGGTGAGTTACGATTGATTGATCAATTCCTGGCATGTCTTCGTATGTCCAAGCAAACACCATTTCGTATTTTTTAATTATTCTCTCGAATTCTTTCCTCTCTTCAATAGTTAATTCTTGAGCAATTTGTATAAGTTTAGGATTTTCATCCGTGCCAAGATTGAAAGTTGACATTTCTATTGTATTGATTTCAAATGTAGGCATGTTATATGAATGAGAATGCATGGAATGATCATGATCGACATCAAGCAAGTAAGCAAAATCAGAATTCATTTCATTGATAGCATTGGCGAGTACATCATCTGATTCAAATAAAGCAGTAATACAATTTTCATCATCGAGGTCCTCGGGTTTCTCATGAACTTTGGAGGTACTAGGCTCGTCCACCGCTCCCGCAGTTGCTTCAATAGTAACGACCTGCTCCTCGGCATTCAAGTCTAACATCATAATCTCCTCGACAAAGCAGCTCGCTTTTCCACTGCCCCAGTCGGCAACATCATCAAAGATCTCAAATCCTGGCAGAATCTTTCCTTCGGCGCTAACAGCCACTTCCGACTCATCATCAGACTCATCCCAGATGTTGATCGGAACCCTCTGATTGATACCTTCCTCGTCGGAGGAACTTCCCCAAACGTCCACGACCATCAGATCCATTATGTGAGGGACATTCGGATTTATGTAGGAAGGGTCCGACGATCCATACCGAGCCCAGCCTATCAGTTCTTCATAGTCCTTGAGGAACACTCCATTCATTCTTCTAGCCACGAGTGGAATAGCACCCTTCCGGATGCACATGAGTTGCTCCTGATCACTCAAGGTGACCCGACACGAGGCATACTTGAACCTCCATCTTCTAGCATAATCCACAAATGGTTCCTCGGGGAATTGCCTGATCCTTTTTAAATCTTCCAACGACCCTGTCCACGGAATGTACCTCTCATACTTCTGCACAAAGGCCTCCATGAGGGATCCCCAGTCCCCTTTGTCTTTGCCGCGAGCATTTGGTGCCACATCAAAGCTTCTCCTACGAGTGTCTTTGGAAAATGCTGGACTAACTCACTTCGGTAGAGTCCCGCGTCAAACATGTAGGCACGGAAACGGTTTATGTGATCAATGGGGTTCTCATCTCCCTTATACTTAGACATGGCTGTTACTGCTTCAGGTGTCTCCTCTTCGGGTAATGCAGGCATTTCCTCTGGACATTCCCGTGCGGCGTATTTCTTGATGAATCTCTTAGTCATTTTTGCCCAATCTGCTTTAACGTGCATTGGAAGAGACATGTACCACACTAGTGAATCTCCTGCCAATGAGTTGCAAAACAAGCCCGTGATCTCCTCCTCTTTGAAACCTAGAGGACCCATAGCCGACAGATAAAAATGCAAGTGCTCCATGGGGTCCTTCCCTTCATTATACTTGTTGACAGTTGGAAACGGACGTTTGATAGGCCCAATTTGCATCGCGCTATATTCCCCTGCCCGTATTTTGTCTCTTCGATACTTCATCAAAAACAAGCTTGACATCAGTGACCAATCATGCTTAGTCACGTCAGGTAGCGATTGAAACCACTTCAAAGGTTCGCCCACCAGCGAAAGATGGAACCATGGAGTGACTTCTTCCACTTTGTATGGCTCTCCAAACATAGCACACACGTATCCATACAAATGAGCTTCGGGGTCTTCTACCCCACTAAACAATTTCAACACAGGCATGATCTTCCGAGATGAGACTTCCTCGGTCTCCTCAGTTTCAGTTCTATCATCCATCACTCCTTCCGTTGGCTCCTCTTCCAAAGCCGACACATGCAAACCATTTCCCACATTATTCTTCTCATCGGAGTCCAACAACTCCTCTACATTCTCTTCGAAGGATTTCATCACTACACGTTCTGTCAGACCAATTCCGATCATGCTTACCCTATGATTAGGCAATGGATTACGCCTAGTGGAAGGGTTCGCTGACGAAGGATCAGCTATCTTCTTCTCCTCAATTAAATCTTGGATTTCATGTTTCAGCCTCTCACAATTCTCAATTGTATGCCCATAACTGCTATGGAATTCACAATACCCTCTAGCCTGTATCTGCGGAGTAGGTTGAGCTTTGTTATACGGGGTAAGGGCTTTCAACAATCCCTTTTTCTACAGACGCTCGAAAACTTTCGCGTAGGTCTGATCGAACTTGGCGAACCGCCTCTTTTCAATAGCATTAAGATCAACCACTTTCACTGCTGCGGATTCCGTACTCGCGCTAGGCCCTCCGGCACTATATCCAGACTTCGTCCACTTGGTATAAGCTTTCTTCGGCTCTCCATCCCCTTCAACAGTCAAGGCACAACTATACATCTGATTGAAATCCGTAAATGGCATATACCGTAACTCATTTTTGATATACGACAACGTGTTGCCAACCACCATTCAAATCTGATCCTGCTCGAGCGGCTTTTGTTTCATCACTATGGCCTTAGCCCTCTATCTTTTCACAAAATCGGAAAAGGATTCCCCAGCCTGTTGCTTAGTGCTCTCTAACTCTTTCAAAGTGACCTCCAGCATGGTGTTAAAGCTATACTGAGCGATGAATGACTTCGCTAATTCCTTCCAATCCTTCTTTGTCACCATTGGTAACGCATGAAACCATGTGAGGGCAGCCCCCTCTAGGTAGGTGTTAAACAGCCCTAGGACCTGATCCTCCGTCAGGATCGTGTGCTTCATCACCGCAACATACTGATTTATGTGAGCGGTGGGATCTCCCGTTCCATCGAACTTTTTCATGTCAGGGAGCCGAAATTTCAAAGGCAAAGCTGTTGCCGACAAAAAATTCTTCAAGTTATAGAAATCCTGACTTCCGGAGCTTCCTCCGCGCAAGTCCTGCACTTCTTGTGTGATGTGTTGCTTCCACTCCTCTTCCTTAGCTTTCTCTTTCTCTAACTGTTTTCGGATATAATCCTGATAATCCTCCTCATTCCTAAAGCGAGGGCCATCGTTCACCTCATTCTCAGCACGCTTGCTACCACTCTTATTGTCCTTCAGTGCTAACTCAGCTAGCTGGGCCAAGATTGCGGCCAGCTGATCATTGATATTGTTCACAGAATTTTCCAATTCAGCCACTTTCTCGTCGGTCGCAGATATATTGACGGAAGACTGAGTATACCCGGATGAAGATGATTCAGAAGCCACAACTACTGATTCGGAACTGTCTACTCGTAGCTGATCAAACTGTCTGACAAGCCGATTACTCTCGTGAAACCACAACCGCTTAATGATGACGTCTGCGCGAACGGTATCCATTAGTATGTATGCATGATTTTATATGCATGATTCGTGGTGTGTGCGTTTATTTATTTACGATTATAAGATAAGAAGAACAAACGTTAGTTCTTTTTACACGTATCACAACATCTCTCTTCCACCCTTATTCCTCCACACACTCGTCGGTCCAGGTCTCTTTCCTAGGATTTTGGTTTTTGGCTCACATTGCGGTCCAGGGGACGCGTGATGCCGTCGATTATTGCGGAAAAGTAAATCACCCATCAGACAATACAATTCGTTTTTGACGTATCCACGTTCAGTGACTAAGAAATCGACCAAGTTGGATTGTCCTTTCGGGATAACTCATCTTTTGTCATTTTGCGAGACGCATTAGTTTGGGTTTTGACTCCCTTTGAGTGCATCTCGGTTTTTCAGACGTGGTACGAGTTATCCTTTCAGTCCAATCGTTCGTTATTGACAATGACTCGTTCCCTTTTGTTCGCGTGGGTTCGTGTCTCGATTTTGGATTACAACGGGATCTTTTGGATCTATCGAGAGACGTAACCACGTGCTTATTTAGTGATGGAATCACTTTTGGATTTTATTTTAGGGAACGGACTCATCGCGTAACGTGTTTGTTCTTAGTGTCGAGGATTCGTTTGCTCATTTTGCTACACGAAAAGACGGCGAGTCTTATTTTGAGCGCACGGTAACCTTTCGGCTAGCAACAGTTCATTGTTCTTCCCAATCCACGGGATATATCATCTTAGTGTGGTTATAGAAAATCAACGTTTCGTTGAATTGCATGCTTATTCAAAGCGAGGATATCACCGTTCTCTTTCCTTTAGGCACGACTTAAGCAAACACGTACATCGGGCCATATTTCTTGCAGTTTTGGTAACGGCCGAAATGATCGAGTCGTTAGTCAAAACCCGCAGTCTCGTCTATATGGCGCGATTACATGGGTTGGCTTGATTCGGCTTCGAGATTTTAAATGGGGTATACACTCGTTCGAGGCACGTATTCAACGGCATTGGTTTATTTTCTTTAACTACGCTCGGGATTGACATATATTGTAAATTCGGAATGATTTTGGTCGTTTAGTTCATTTTTCGCTTTTCTTTTCTTAGTCACTTCCGCGGACACGTCCATTTCTCTTAAAAACGACACGGGGCATAACGTAAAAGCTCGTCTTTTATTCGGAAGGGACGGGCTACTTGTGCAAAACTTTTCACGTTACGACAGGGTCGTTCAAGACAGAAATGTTCTTCGTTTTCGTTTCGTCGTGATCTCGTTTTATCCCAATTTATCTAAAGAATGTGAATAACGGCTACTGTTAATATAGTCTTTTGTATCAAAATATAACTATCCTTAACACCGAACCGATTCATACTAATACGTGCTTACGTCATAACGCATTTCCTGAACACGTGCCTTCGTCGGGACACCGAAAGGGACAAGGCGGGTCGCACATGTTCATTCATACGAGATAACTAAGTCGCCTTTAGTTCAAATCATTTCGATGTTTTAGGGTAATTAGTATGTCGATTCATGAGTATATATTAACGCATCGTCTCATTTTCTTTACATACTTTAGGATTAGACACGTATCATGGCGGTTTGAAAACACGAACTGATTCATTTATCACATCAAAAATAGTAACGGGTGATCCTATGGAAACTTCTAAGGCTACTATATGCTGACACGGCTGACCGCGGGACCTCACAGGACCGCACAAATTCGCCCCTAACGAATGGATGGGGACCCTTTGGCGCCTTACTATAAGGGGGAACTTACACTAGCCTCTTTCGAGCGACGAATGGACTCTCGCTAGAGGTTTCACGGAAATTACCCAAAGGGTTTGCAATAATGCACATGAATGCATACGAAAAGAAGTAAAACGATCCGTCCCCGTTAAGGGCTTAATACACGCCTTCCGGAATCAAATTTCTCGCTTCCCCAGCAGAGTCGCCACTTGTTAGACGAGGTGTCGCGGCCTAATCTCCCGGGCGGACTGGGGGGTGGACACCTCATGGCGACGTAAGCGGTGATTGGCGCCGAAAGCAATCAATCGTGGAATCAAGCTGCTCGGCAGGACCGGAGCTCGGAGATATGGAAGAGTCGCCACCCACGAATGGGAAAATGAACACCGATCCCTTGCGGGAGACCGGTGTGGGTTCGGGAAACTTAGGTACGAGCCGAGAAGGCTAGCTCCTTTCCGGAGAAAGGCTACTAGGCACCCCGACATCGCCCGGTTATGAACCACCGGCCTCCTACTCAGCATGTTAGGCGATAACGGACTAATCGTATACTTCTTTAAGTTTAAAATTCATTTGAAACCTTTTCTTTCTTTTTTCAGAAACCGTTTTGAGCATATATTATTGGAAAGCCATATTAGTAAAGAATCACCCATTTATATTATACATACACAGAGAAGGGGGAAGAAAGAAGTGATTTATTTACAACTTTATTTAAATGTCATGTCGTGTGTTTATTCTACACTAACTTATTTCCCCAAAACGAGTTTATTTACATGGTTCGCACCTTAATCGCCATTGGAATGATTTAGGTGCGTTTTAAAACCCCGATTGGTGAAGTTTACTCGAATCGTCGTTGGAACGACTCAAGTGTTTGAAAACGTTAAGGTAAAAACCTTTAATAAGAAAACGTGGTTAAGCATACAAGTCAATTTATTTTGTACAAATTCTTTTGAGAAAATGGTTCAAAATATTCGATTATTCACAATGAAAATGATTTTAATTACAAGGTTCACTTAATCCCTCGTTGGAACGGACTAAGGTTTTAAAACGTGGTGTTTTAAGAAACGATTTGAAATATTAACAAAACAACTATATTTATTTACATTAGGAACCTCTAAAAATTCATTAGTTTAAATAATTAAATTGAAAACTCTCTTTTTGTGATTTATTTTCTCCTTTTATTTAATGGACTCTTTACCTATTATAATTACAATAATAAACCCATTTAAACCAAGATTCACTCTCAAATAAAACCCATTTGAAACATGGACCCATAAATGGTCCAAAAGAATAAAGAAAATAATTTAAGCATATATATATATACATTCAAATCAAAAAGAGAATATGAAAATAAAAATAAGTGAAAAGATACTATATAATACGTATATAAAGAATAATAATGAAAATACTAAGTATAATACATTTTTACTTTAAATATGTAAAAATAGTAAATAAAGCTCCTAGATAAGAAAATAACATTTATCTCCCAAAATAGTTTTATTTAATACTAACTAATATAGCCCAAATATCCCAAAACTATATATATATACATAACTAATGTAATTTTAAATGTCAAAATAATATCTATTCATCCACTAATTAATCACTCCCAAAACACCCAAGTAAATATTCTTTTAAAATGGAATTCGTTACCATTTAAGTAAAGGAAAAGGAAAAGAAAAGATATATATACATATATATATATATATAAACATATACTTATATTTAAAATAAAATAAAAAAAAAAGATATATAAACATCCCAAATAATTATATAGACCAAATGTCTAAAAATAGTTTGAAAATATACCTTACATATATATACAAAGGACCAAAAGCTTAAAAGTTAAGAAACAGGGACCAAAACAGCATTTTTTACATTCCAGCAGATTTACCGACGGAAAATCCATCGGTAAACAGCAATTAGTGACAGAAACGGAAAATTACAGCAGCACTCCAATTGTTTCCAGATTTATTCAAAAGCTTTAAATTAAGTCTAATTCAATCGTTTTGGATTTCCGAACTACCAAAAATGGATCATAGTCAATAACGGAAGTTCCTAAAACGACGTTTTTATTTTAAAACATTATTTGGAAATTTCTTTAGTTAAAACTTATAATTACAACGTTTTCAATACCCGAACTACCTTTTAATCGGATCACGGTTCGTATTGGGATATTAAAACGAGGTTTTTTACTTCAAAAACAAAACCGAACGTTTATCTAACAAGAGACGAGAATTAAATAAATACGAAAAATTAAATAAAACGTGATAAATAAATAAATGACAAAATAAATAAAATTATAACATAAAAATAAATAAAGGAAAAGAAATAAATTAAATAAAATAAAACGAGTCTAGTCCTCGGATAATACCTCAAGTTCGGTATCTGACAGTCGAAGCCGATTGATTCCACGAGTCGTGATTTTCCGGTTTTTTTTGTGTTTTTTTTTTAGTAAAAATTTAACTTTGGGAAAATTTGGATTTTTTTGGGAAAAAAAATATTTTCTCCAAAAAATTGACTTTCTCTCTCTAAAAATATTTAGAGTGAGAAAGCTCCAAAGAATCCTCCTCCTTTTTTGCATGGGGATCCGTGCCTTTTATAGGCAAACGGATCCCCGACGGAATAGGCGACGCCCGAAGAGAATTGGGCGTCGCCCAAGGGGGTTGGGCGGCCGCCCAAGGCATGTTGGGCGGCCGCCCAACGATTGTTGGGCGATCGCCCACGATTGTTGGGCGGTCGCCCAACAGCGTTGGGCGAGCGCCCAACGCGAGGTTGGGCGCGCCCGCCCAACTGCCGTTGGGCGTCCGCCCGACGCGGTTGGGCGCCCGCCCAACGGCCGTCGGGGCACGTCTCGCACCGTCGGGCGTGCACGCCCCGCGGCCGTCGAGCTCGCGCTCCGCGCTGTCGGGCGTCCACGCGTTGTGACCGCCGAACATGTGTTCCGCATTGCCTGGCGCACACGTCCCGTGGCCGACGAGCACACACCTCGTGCCGCCAAGCTCGTGCATTGCTCGGACGTCGAGCGCGTGCTATTCGTGGTTGGATGCGTGCGTCCAACGGACGTCAAGCGCGTGCTATTCGTGGTTGGATGCGTGCGTCCAACGGACGTCGAGCGCGCGCTTTGCATCGTTGAGCGGGCGTCCGACTGTCGTCGAATGCGCGCCGGCTGCCGCTAAGCACTCGCACCATGCCGTTAAGCATTCGCGAGCCATCCGATCAACAATAGCGACCCACCGTAACTTATTTATTTTATTTTTTTCGAAACTTTCGGAATCAATCGCTTCAACCGTCTTGTTTTCAGGTTTTCAGGTTTTCGTCACAGGTCCTCCGACTCGGTGTCTACAGCCGTATAATCAAATCTCATCAACACAAATTTAATCAGGACCATTGGTTCAAAATGCACCAAAATAATGGTAGAAAAGAAAAGAGTTTGTTGTCTATCATTTGTGATGGAAAGAAGCACATAAATTTCTCGATTGGCTGAAGAGAAACACACCATGTGTTGTTTTTAACTTGTACTATTCATTGTTTCAAAAAAAAAAAACTTGTACTATTCATTTGCTGGCGCGAGTTGTTCAAGCTTCGATAACAGAACAGTGAAACCTCTAACTAATCAATGAAGAATGAGTAACTACATGAGTAGATATGGTAATTTGGGATTAAAATTTCCAAACTAGATCATTTTGTCCGGTAAACTCTTTAATAAGAAAAAACAAACGAAAACATAAATTCAAAACTTAAACTCATAAATAATATTAAATAAGAAAAAATTTCTTTGTGATAATTATTATGAAACAGATAGAGTAATTTAAGAGTATTAATTTAGTACTCCAATAGAATTTTAAAACTAGGGTTGGACACTGATCTTGGAGATACTAGATTGGACTATATACCTGAGAAAAAAATTCAGAATTGGAATAAAATCTTGACTATTTTTGACCAAATTCGACCAATTTGGTAAAAAAATATCATCAGTTTGGTCTAATTTTGGATTCTTTTCCTCCAATATTCGATCTAATATAATATATTTAAAATTCACACCTAGACCTATTCGAAACCCTACAAAATGACAGTATTACCATTCATTAAATAATGTCAAATGATTTTTTTTTGTCCCAAAAAATACACCATTTAGCATTACTCTTTACTAAATTAATACTCTTAAATTATTATTTTTTATCTTATAAAATTACTGTAACTTTTATTTTAAAATAATTATTACCGAAAGCTAATAGTAGTAACATAATTAATAAATTTCTATTGGGAAAAATATTTTCAACTTTTGAGTAATAAGTTTTTAAGTTGAAAATATATTTATTATTCCACAACGGCTAATTACATAAAACTTGTTTGAGAAGAAATGTTTTAAGTTAAAAATCTAGTAATGTATTATTGAAAATATGGAACTAAATAATATATCATAGTGTATATTGTAAGTTTAAGTATCGAAAGTGTAATTTATTTTTGAAAAAGTAAAGAACTTGTAATATTATTAAAAATATGACTAATAAATTAAATTTAAATTGAAGATTTAAATGGACAAATATTCATAAGGTTTTTTTTACTCTATTATAATTAGTGGGTTGCTATTTACCGCTCCATTTTTTCTACTTACCGCCTACATTTGGACTTTTTTTGCCCTTTTTCACAATTTTGATTAAAAATTATAAATTCTCTCTCCAAAATCACGAACACGAACAACAATAATTAAAATTATGAAAATAATTGATATGTGACAACCCGAACCCCGAAAATAGATAACTATGAGTCGGAAACATTAAAATTTACATTTTTTTTCAAAAAAAATCATGAACATAATGCATATTTTCCGTGACGATTTTGTATTTTTCGTCACAAAAAATTGAACGATTTAACATTTTCCGTCACTAAAAATAATACATTTGTGT
This sequence comes from Euphorbia lathyris, assembly GCF_963576675.1. NCBI lineage: Eukaryota > Viridiplantae > Streptophyta > Magnoliopsida > Malpighiales > Euphorbiaceae > Euphorbia > Euphorbia lathyris. The sequence goes on along the minus strand of NC_088917.1, from coordinate 5,383,431 downwards.
CAAGACCCAATTTTAGCCTAGGCGGGTGGCTGACCCGCTCAGCCAATGGTGTGGGAGGGTGAATCACCCGCCCATCCAATGGCTTAGGCGGGTCAAACACCCGCCCCGCCAATGGCTTGGGCGGATGCTATATCCGCCCACGCCATTGGACGGGCGGATGTCTCACCCGCCCAATCCATTTTATGGGCGGGTGCTTCACCCTCCCACACCATTGGCAGGGCGGGTGAAACACCCGCCTAGGCTAAAATTGACGTTTTTTTTTTTTAAAAATTCAAAATTTTTTTTATTAAAAGGGTAAAATTGTCCAAATTGAGGCGGTAAGTAGGAAAAATGTGGCGGTAAGTAGCAACACCCTATAATTATTATGAAATAAAAAAGTACTTTAAGAATATTAATTTAGTATTCAAAGAAATCTCAAAATCATGCAAAATGACAATAATACCCTTCATTAAATCATGGCAAATGACTTCTTTTTTGTCCCCAAACTTATCATTTCTCACTACTGGTTTTTAAATTAATGCTCTTAAATTTATTTTTGATTTGTAATTATTTTAAAGAATTAATTTTTATTTTAAAAATCATTAATTAAATCTAATATTAGCAACATAATTAATCAGTTTCTATTGGGAAAGATTTTCAACCTTTGACTAATAAGAGTTTACATTGAAAATATATTTATTAGTCTCTTAACGGTTAATTAAATAAAACGTGTCCAACAAAAAATAATTTATCTGCATTTGTTAATATTTTTCATTTTTGGTAAACTCTTTAATAAAGATAAATTAGGAAAAACATAAATTGAAAATTTAAACGTACAAATAATACGAAGAAATATTTTTTTTTACTTCATTACAATTATTATGAAATAGAAATAGTAATTTAAGAGTATTAATTTAGTAGAAATTTCGAAATCTTAGGAAATGACAATACTACCCTTCATTAAATCATGACAAATTACTTTTTTTTTCCCAACTTACATCATCTAACACTACTCTTTCCTAAATTAATACTATTATTTTTTATTTATAATTATCTTTGAAAAATTAACATTTATTTTAAAAATCATTAATAAAATCTAATATTAGCAACATAATCGATAACCTTCTATTAGAAAGATTTTCAACGTTTGATTAATAAGAGTTTAAGTTGAAAATAAATTTATTAATTTTACAAAGGTTAATTACATAAGAACAATTCTAGCGATTTTAAAGGGGTGTTGATCTGCAAATAAATAAAAATGAAAGTATGTATCTTACGATTAAAGTGAAGAAAATAACAAGTATATATATATGGAAGGTGTCCAAATTTAGACAGTGTTCTCGGATTGGAAGGGTCTGAAACGAAAAGGTAGTTGACTGGGGAGAAGGGAGGCAAGTAAATTATTATTTTTGAAGCAAGTAAACATTATTTTTAATTAATTAATAATAATTCAATAACATTATCGTCTCGCTTAGAGATAAGAGTTTCGTGCCAAACAAGAGTCCCTAGCGCCTTAGAGGAATGGTTGAAACAGCTTTACGGGACCAATTGAACCTGAAAGTCATGACCGAATAGCTTCTCGTTAGAACGTTTAGTAAGGACTAAAAAAGACAGAAGAGGTAATTTCAGTACCAAGGGATAGACTTTTCATTAGTTCATTAGTCAACGAAAGGCTCATTCTTACCAACAGGCAAAAGTCTTCTGTCCGGTTCAAAGACATTGGACATATTCTTCATTAATAGCACCGACTCGTACTTGCTTTTCCCTTTGAGATGCAGGAAGATGCATCCATTCCCTTTTTAAGGTCAGATCACAAAGTCGAGCATCATCAACAGAGATAGAAAAAGGAAATGTTCAAACCCTTCCAAAGGCTTATTTTAAAAATAATTAATGAAATCTAATATTAGCAACATAATTAATAAGTTTCTACTGAAGAAGATTTTCAACCTTTAACTAATAAGAGTTTAAGTTGAAAATATTTTTATCAGTTTCATGACGGTTAATTACATAAAACTTATTTAAAAAGAAAATAACTTTTATCTCTAGTTGTTATTTTTTATTTATTTCTGATAAACTCTTTAATAAGGATTTTTTAAAATAAGGTTGATGTAATTAACCGTTGTGAGACTAATAAATATATTTTCAACTTAAACTCTTTGATTAAATCTTTTCCAATCGAAACTTATTATTTATGTTGTTAATATAAGATTTTATCAATGATTTTTAAAATAAAAGTTAAGTTTTTAGGATAATTATAAATAAAAAAACAATAGCAATTTAAGAGTATTAATTTAGAAAAAGTAATGCTAAACTATGTAAGTTGGGGACAAAAAAAATCATTTGTCATGATTTAATGAAGGATATTATTGTCATTTCTATTAAGCCACGCGCTAAGACGTGTCTGCACGAGGCTAGCATGTGCATTCCCATATACTTTAGCACGCGCTGGACTATCGGTTGCCACTCGCTTGACATGTGGCAGCACGTTGCTGGCACGTGCATTACACACGCTTGGTGTGCACATACCTGTTAGTGTTGGTTGGCTGGCGGTTGCTTTTCACGCATAATATTTAGGTTACCAAAAACTCTTTGCTGAAATACCATTTTTAACCCTTGCCTTTTTATTTTTTCCAGCTTTAACCCTAAATTCTTTATATTGCCTATAAATAGCAGCTTTTTAGACAACCAAAAGGAGAAAGAATTCCAGTCAACTATTTAATAAGAATAAATTAGGAAAAACATAAATTGAAAATTTAAACGGATAAATAATACGAATGAATAATTTTTTCTACTCCGTTACAATTATAATGAAACAAAAAGAGTAATTTAAGAGTATTAATGTAGTACTCTAAAAGATTTTGAAATCCTGAGAAATTACAATACTGTCTTTCATTAAATTATACCAAGTGATTTTTTTAGAGTTAATTTCAAATAAAATCCATATGGTTTCACATTTTTGCAGATTGGTATCTGTAACTTTTTTTTGTTACAAAACAACCATGTGGTTGGTAGCGTTAGCCAATTTGAGTTGATTTTGATAAATTTGACCGATAACGACCTCAAAATGAAAATTTTCAAGAATTAAAATTGATTAGTATCATATTTACTATGGAATCACATTTTTTATTTTTCAAAATCACTTTTGTAGTTTTCTTTCTCTAAAAATTCACTTTATATCTCTTAAAAAATAATATCTAAATGACCTCAAACCTAAAAAAGTGAAGAATTAAAGTTGATTAAAATATTATTTAATTTTTAAAAATTTACATTTTGAGATCGTTATCAATCGAATTTGATAAATCAATCTAAAATGGCTAATTATACAGACTATATAGTTTGTTTTGTAACAAAAAAAAACACATTCAATCCAAAATGACTAATGATATAAATCACATAGTTTGTTTGTAACAAAAAAAAAATGTACAGATCTGCAAAATCATAAAACTACAGTGATTTATTTGAAATTAATCCTTATTAATAAAAAAGATAAAAAGGTATATTATTTTATTTTTCATAAATTTAAGACAAATTAATTATTTTCTTAACATGCATGATATGGTCAAACGTAACAATTATTTTGAAATAAAGGAAATATTTTTTTTGTTTATAATTATCTTGAAAAGTTATTGCTAAAATCCAATTATAATAACATTTTTTTTTAAAAAAATTGCGCACGATGCGCTTATATTAAAGAACAAAGAAAAATCCTTACCAGATTCGGATGTGATTCGAACTCATGACCTCCCTAATCATAAGTAAACTCTTAACCACTAAGTTAAGAGATTCACCACATAATTTTAGTAAATTAATTAAAGTTTCCATTGGGAAAGATTTCCAACCTTTAACTAATTTGAAAATATATTTATTACTAATATTACATAAAAAACAAAAAACTTGTCCAAGAGGAATAAGAATATTTTAAATTTAAAACAAAATATATGACATGGCGCAATCTGAACCATACAATCTCAATCCACATCTCTATTTCAGGAGTCGTACAATCACATCTCACAATCCCACCATGACAGATTTAATCAGAGCCGTTTGTTCAAAACGCACCAGAGGAAAATGGCGAGAAAGGAAAGAAATTTCTCATTTCTCAGGTATAAGACGGATAATAGTCTCACTGTCAAATCCATATTCACATTTTTAGGCAGAGCGTCTGAAAGTAGAGAGAGAGACTGAACAAATTCAAACACTTTTCACTATTTCCATGGCTTCGAAGAAGCGAAAGGTTGTGGAAGAAGATGGAGCATCAACAACGAAGATCCCCGTTGTGACGACTCGGAGATCCCCTTGGCTGCCAAACTTTAGCTCGGTCGTGCTAGCTCCGGCTCCTGAGTTATCTCCGAAGAAAGAGAAGGCTAAGGAGCAGCCTGAGAAGAAAGATGAGGATGAAACTAAGATTGAGGAAGATGAGACTGGTTAAGTAAACTTGTTATTTTATAAGAAAAAATTTAAAAACTTTGTGAAAAATAGAGTTTTACGTATAACCTTAAAACTTTACTTAAATATTTTATTTTTAGACATAATTTATATAAATTTAGACTAAATTTACATAAACTTGTTGTTTTATAAGTTAAAATCTATAAAATTTTACGAAAAATAAAGATTTACGTAAACGTTTGAACTTTACGTAAATCTTTTAATTTTGGACATAAATTATGTAAAATTGGACTAAATTTACTTAAAGTTGTACGTTTACAATAAAAAAAAATCAATAACTTCACGAAATAACGAGTTTTACGTAATACATTTGCACTTTATGTAAATCCTTTATGTTTTTAGACATAATTTATGTAAATTTGGACTAAATTGATGTAAACTTGTTATTTTATAAGTTAAAATCCATAAATGTTTATGAGAATAAAGTTTTACGTAAAAACTTTAAACTTTACATAAATCATTTAATTTTAGACAAAATTTACATATAGTTTGACTAGATTTGCCTAAACTTTTTATTTTTATAAGAAAAAATCCAAAAAAATTGTGAAAAATAGAGTTTTACATAAAATCTTAGAACTTCACATACATCTTTTACTTTTAGACATAATTTACGTAAGTTTAGACTAAATTTACGTAAACTTGTTATTTTATAAGTTAAAATCCATAATTTTTTTTTATGAAAAATAGAGTTTTAAGTGGAACTTTTGAATTTTACGTAAATCTTTTAATTTTGGACAAAAATTACGTAAACTTGGACTAAAGTAAAGTTGTACTTTTACAATTAAAAAATCAATAACTCCACAAAAAATGAGTTTTACGTAAAATCTTTGCAATTTATATAAATCCTTTATTTTTAGATATAATTTACGTAAAGTTGGACTAAATTTACTTACACTTGTTCTTTTATAAGAAAAAAATCCATAAATTGTTATGAAAAATAGAGTTTTACGTAAAACCTTAGAACTTTATGTAAATCTTTTATTTTTAGAGATAGTTTGTGTAAAGTTGGACTAAATTTACGTAGACTTGTTATTTTATAAGAAAAAAATCCACAAACTTTATGAAAAATAGAGTTTTACATAAAACTTTTTTACTTTATGTAAATCTTTTATTTTTGACATAATTTATATAAATTTAAAGTAAATGTACGTAAACTTGTTATTTTATAAAAAAAAATCTACAGATTTTCATGAAAAATAGTGTTTTACGTAAAATTTTTGAACTTTACGCAATTCTTTTATATTTAGATATAATTTACATAAGGTTGGACTATATTTAGGTAAAGTTGTATTTTTATAATAAAAAAATCTATAACTTTGCAAAAAAAGTGTTACGTAAAACCTTTAAACTTTACGTAAATCCTTTATTTTTAGACATAATTTACGTAAAGTTAGACTAAATTTACGTAAACTTGTTTTTTTATAAGTTAAAATTCCACAAATTTTCATGAAAATAGAGTTTTAAGTAAAACTTTTAAACTTTACGTAATTCATTTAATTTTAGACATAAATTACGTAAAATTAGACTAAATTTACGTAAAATTGGACTAAATTTATGTAACTACTTTTATAATAAAAAAATCAATAACTTCTCAAAAAAAAATTACGTAAAACCTTTGCACATTACGTAAATGATTTATTTTTAGACATAATTTACATAAAGTTGGACTAAATTTACATAAACTTGTTATTTTATAAGAAAAAATCTACAAATTTTTATGAATAATAGAGTTTTACGTAAAACCTTTGAACTTTACATAACTCTTTTATTTTTAGAGATAGTTTATGTGAAGTTGGACTAAATTTACATAGACTTGTTATTTATAAGAAAAAATCCATAAAATTTGTGAAAAATAGAGTTTTATGTAAAACCTTTAAACTATCCATAAATCTTTTATTTTTAGACATAATTTTCGTAAATTTAAACTAAATTTACGTAAACTTGTTATTTTATAAGAAAAAATCATAAATATTTATGAAAAATAGAGTATTATAATTTATATAAAATTGTTTTTTTTAAAAAAATTTAAGAAGAAAGAAAAATCCCCACCAGACCCGGATATGATTCGAACCCATGACCTCCCAAGGTATAGGTAAGCTCTCAACCACTAGGCCAAGAGCTTCACCACAATTTATAATAAAATTGTTGTTATACAAAAAAAAAATACAAACTTTGTGAAAAATAGAATTTTACGTAAAACTTTTGAAATTTATGTAAGTATTTTATTTTTTTTGAAAATTAATTTACATAAAGTGAGACTTAGTTTACGTTACAAAAAGAAATTTTAAAAAACTTAATCATAGGGTAAATAATGTGTGAGTCCCCATATTTGTATTTAAGATATTGTTAGTTTTTGTAATTTAATAATATATTGTTTCGTCCTTAATTTTTGTTTTGTTCAATAGTTTAGTCATTCAAATATTTGAATTATTGAACAAATTAGTTCCTCTGTAAGAGACTAAACTATTGAATAAAATAAAAATTAAGGACTAAACAATAGATTATTAAATTACAAAGACTAAATTTCATTTAAATAAAAATATAGGAACTAATAAATTATTTATCCTATAATTAAATGTTACCTATAATAGTAGGTTAACTTTTTTTATTGATTTTTTTTATATTTATTATTATTGACACATGTCGCATGACTATTAGTCATTGAAAACAAAGTATAATTATTTTGTTTTAAACAAAGTAACTATAGAATAACCTTCTTATATTTTTATATTTTTATAAGTTATCATTAATATATATAGTAAATTACATACGTGGTGTACAATCTTTGCCCCAAATCACACTTTGATGTACAACCAAAATTTTGTCACACTAAACTATACGAACTTCAGGTGACCTCTCACTAAAGTGTACAGCCGATTTTTGTGACCGGTCAACGCTAGTCAACTATGTCACGTCAGCATTTTTCATTGTAGAATTAAAAAAAGTGGGACTCACCCTTTATGGAATGACTAATATAGCCTTATTCTTAATAAATTTACTAAAATACCATCATCTTCTTCCTTCAACCCCTCTCTACCATTTCTCTCTCACTCCTCTCTCTACCATTTCTCTCTCAACATCTTCAACCCTCTCTCTACCATTAGAATTAGAATAAAAAAAACTCCTTACTTCGTAGATACTCAAAGCTCATTCAGTTGATCTTTCTAATAAAAGAAAATTCCTTACTTCTTATTCAGAGTCTTTGTTTCTTCATCAGTGGCCTGACCTCCATAAAACACCTTGCTCATCTTACCCGCCGGCTAATAATGTACCAAAAAGAAAAAAATAATAAGAAAAAACGAAATTAATTTTGGGTATATTGAAACTTAATCTGGTTTTATTGAGAACATAATATACCCAGTGATCATGAGAGCATTGGGTAGATGCAGTGGTGGGGGTTTCCGATGGACGACCCTCCGTCCACGTGAGCAGATCAGCGGTGGAATGTGTGGGTCTCTGACAGGTGGGTTGCTTCTCTCCATTTCTATTTCTTGTTTAGGTGTGATGAGCGAGTAGAGTTGCAAATGGTAGAGCGGTGTTTTAAGAGATATTTACGAGAGAGAGAAAGAAAGAGAGAGAGAGAGAAATCTGATCTTTATTTTATTCTAATTCTTAATGGTAGAGAGAGGGTTGAAGACGTTGAGAGAGAAATGGTAGAGAGAGGAGTGAGAGAGAAGATGTAGAGAGAGAAATGGAAGAGAGGGGTTGAAGGAAGAATATGAGGGTATTTTAGTAAATTTATAAAAAAATAAGGTTATATTAGTCATTTCATAAAGAGTGGATCCCACTTTTTTTAATTCTACAATGAAAAATGCTGACGTGGCATAGTTGACCAGTATTGACCGGTCACAAAACCGGTTGTACACTTTAGTGGGAGGTCACCTGAAGTTCGTACGGTTTAGTGTGACAAAATTTTGGTTGTACACCAAAGTGTGATTTGGGGTAAAGGTTGTACACCACGTATGTAATTTACCCTTAATATATATGTATAACAAAATTACATGTAACCCGAAAACACGATACGAAATCGACACTAATTCGAATAGGTTAACACGATTGTGACACAAATTTTTTTGTGTTCGGTTTGGGTTTATCCTTTTCAACATGAACCCCAAAATGACAAGACACGAACATGTAGGGGTGTCAATATGGGTTCATGGGTTGTAAACGTGTCGTGTCGACTTACTCAGGTGACCCACTGATCCCAACCCTGATCCAACCCATTTAATAAATGGGTTGACTTGGCACGATTCGTTTAAGAAGTGAGTTGAACGTGTCAACCTAGCTAACCTATTTCATTTTGCAACTCCATACTAAAAAAATTATTCAGCTAAATAAAATGAAAAAGAAAATAAAAACATGCATAATTACATATGAAAAAATAAAATCCAATACAAACTAACAAAACAGATTCAACAAGATAACATCAAAAATCTAAAATCCAAAACTTACAAACAAAATAAAAAAAATTCAATTCCAAATAACAAATAAACTAAAACTAAAACATTCAATTCAACTTAAACAACTACCTAAGTTACCAATTTGATTACTATTAATTCAATTGATTATAAAATTCATGCCTTTGAGATCGAAACAAGAACAAATAGAAGTCAGGTTCAAGCTTCTGGATTTTTTTAGCATAAATGGTCTTTGATTATTAATTTGTATTTTGTTAGGTAGTCCATGAAATTTTTGCGTAGCTATAGCCTACTACACTACAACATCATCAATCTAATTTTAATATAAAGAAAAGTTTAAAAACTTTTATAATAAGAAATAAAAATATAGATACCATAATTAACCTGGTTTAGATTGATAGTCTATTATTTATTATTTTATATACCAAAGGATAGAAAAGATTATTGGGAGTTATTGCAGCATTTATCAACACTCTCCAATCTCCCGTGGGTTGTTATTGGGGACTTTAATGACATTAGGTCACGGGATGAGAAATCAGGAAGGGTCAGACAAAATCCTGCCCTAATGCGAGGTTTCAACGCAACTATTGAGGTATGTGGTCTTTCTGACATTAAATTGTTGGGTTATCCATCTATATGGGAAAGAGGCAGGGAGTCAGGTAATCCGATTGAAGAGAGAATTGATAGAGCCATGGTTAATTCAGCATGGCATGATCCTTCCCTAAGGCTAAGTTATTTAATGAAGAAGTCATATGCTCTGATCATTCATCTTTGTTTCTTTCTCTAAAGCAGAATAGTATGTACAAAAGGTAGTGTTTTAGGTTTGAAAACGCCTGGTTGTATGAGGTTGATTGTAGGGATAGGGTCACTGGTGGTTGGCAGGGAGATAGAGACTTTCCACTCCCGGAACGATTAAGGCAGTGCGGCTCCTCCCTGTTACGGTGGGGCGATGAACTTAGGAACCAATTCAAACAGAAAATTGAAGAGTGTAAAGTGCAGATCCGCAGAACTAAGAGAAGAAATGATATCAATTCGGTTCAGGCTTACAAAGTAGCAAAGAATGAATTAGAAACGCTGTTGATTCAAAAAGACAGTTACTGGGGTCAGTGAGCAAAACAACTGTGGCTGAAGGGTGGTGACCAAAATTCGAAATTCTTTCATAAAGCTGCAGCTGCGCGTAGAAAGAAGAATGTTCTTACTAGATTAAAGGGGTCAAATGGGGATTGGCGTGACTGGGAGGGAGGTCTGGATCAGATTCTACCGGAGGAGGTTAAAGCTGCGATTTTTTCTATGCACCCGGATAAGAGTCCTGGACCGGATGGTTTTAACCCTGGCTTCTACCAAAAATTCTGGGGTGTTGTTGGTCCAAAAGTAACTGATTCGTGTCTTCATTGGCTTAATACTAGTATGTTCCCTGATGAAATTAATGAAACAACAGTAGTACTAATTCCAAAAAAATCAAGTCCTGAATATGCGTTTGATCTGTGCCCCATTGCTTTATGTAATGTGATTTACAAAATTCTTTCGAAAGTTCTGGCAAATAGACTTAAAGTGGTACTTCCTAGAATCATCTCAGAACAGTAGAGTGCCTTTATCCTAGAAAGGATGATATCCGATAATGTGATGCTCGCTTTTGAGGTAAATCATTACCTTAACAAGAAAACATAAGGAAAAATAGGTTATGCTTCGTTAAAATTAGATATGGCTAAAGCTTATGATAGAGTGGAATGGAAATTTCTTGAGGAAGTTATGTTAAAATTGGGGTTCGCCCCACAATGGATCCAGTTGTTGATGCAGTGTGTCTCTAAAGCAAAGTATAATATCATCAATGGAGCTCATGAAGTTGGTCCTATTATTCCACAGAGGGGCCTAAGACAATGAGATCCAATTTCACCATATCTGTTCTTAATATGTGCTGAAGGGTTGTCTGCTTCATTATCTGCTCTAGAAGCAAGGGGTAACATTCATGGATATGCGGTTGCAGTACAGGCTCCGGCAATTACTCACTTGTTTTTTTTACTGACGATAGTTACTTGTTTTCCAGGGCAAACATGGAGGAATGTAATGCAATCAAACAGTGTCTTCAACATTATAAGCAAGCTTCGGGGCAGAAAATAAATTTTTCTAAATCTTCCCTCCATTTTAGCAGAAATGTATTAACAGAGAATGGCTCACTCATTGGTGCCTGCCTGGGTGTGGGTGTTGTTTCTAATCCGGGCAAATACCTTGGTCTACCGTCGTTAATTGGAAGAAACAAAAGGGAGGTGTTCGAATATCTGGACATTATGATCAGAAAACGTATCAACAGTTGGAAAGTTAGTTTTTTTTATCAAAAGCTAAGAAGGAAGTTCTTATCAAGTCAGTGTTACAATCACTTCCTTCCTATGTTAGGAGTATGTTTCTTGTTCCAAACACACTATGTGTAGATCTGGAAAAATTGCTTAATTCGTTTTGGTGGGGGTCAGAAGAAGGTAATGGGAAAAAGATTCATTGGAAGTCTTGGGAGAAGCTATGTGAACCTAAAAATCAAGGTGGCCTGGGATTTAAAAATTTCCACAGATTCAACATTGCACTCTTAGCCAAGCAGGCCTGGCATTTGTTGGTAAGACCATCCTCCCTGGTAGCTAAAGTTTTTAAGGCTCGTTATTTCCCACATTCTTCAATTCTTGAAGCTGAAGTAAAAGCTAATCCAAGTTATATTTGGCGTAGTATCCTTGCTGGTCTTCCACTGTTGAAATCACAAATTCGTATTCTTATCGGTTCAGAGGAAGAGGTGAATGTATGGACTGATCCTTGGCTACCTGATGAAATTAATCCATATGTTGATAGTATTGCGCCACCTGGGGATGAATCAATTACAGTGGCTATGTTGCGATATGATAGGAATGGCGAGTGGGACCATTCGATTTTGCAGAGTCTATTCTCAATAAGGGATAGGATACTTATTTCTAAGATCACTCTGAGTCAGAGAGAGACACGGGATCATTGGTGGTGGAGGTTAGAACAAAATGGGGCCTATTCGGTTAAAAGTGGCTATAGCTTCTTGTAAAATAATAATGTTGATAGTCAAGAGGTCAAGATGGGTAGAGGTCTGAACAACATTTGGAGGATTAAAGTCCCTCCTAAAGTTCGACATCTGATGTGGAGAGCAAACACTCTATGTTTGTCAACAAGATCCGAGCTAGTAAAGAAAAGAATCAATATCCCAACACTTTGTCCTCGATGCAATAGTCATGATGAAACTATCCTACATGCGCTAGTCACATGTTCGGAAGCAAGGCATGTTTGGATGTTGTCTAAGGTTGGAGATCTGAGCTCTCGGGTTAGTAGCTTCCGTGATTTCTGGGCTTTTATTATAAATCACCATGATAATATATCTGCTGAGATTGCTGCTACGTTATGCTGGGCAATTTGGAATGATAGAAATAGGCTAGTGTGGGAAGAGAATCGATAGCCTCCCGCGGTTTCTTATAACAATGCAACGGTGTTTCTGAACGGTTGGAAGCAGGCCCAAACAGTGATTGCAGCGCCTGATGGAGAAACAGTTAGGTTGAAGTGGTTGTGCCCGGCACAAGATAGTTTGAAGCTCAATGTTGATGTTGCTCTATTCCAAGATACAGGTCATGCTGGTTTTGGTTTTGTGTTAAGGAATCATGAGGGGTGCTTCATAGCTGCTAGTAATGGTGTGATCAATAACTTTCAGGACCTGCTATTAGCTGAAGGAATGAGTTTTCGTGAAGCTCTTAGTTCGTTGAAGAAGGAAGGGTTCCCGAATGTTCATCTAGAAATGGATTCTCAGCTCTTGGTTCTTGCAATTTCTGGAACTACAGAACTAGTTTCCCCTTTTGGCATTATTGTTGATGATTGTAAAGCTCTGATTAGCAAGCTAAATATTTTATTTGTTTCTTTCATTAGGAGATCAGCGAATAAGATTGCTCAAATACTTACAAGAGAGTCTAGTTTTGTGTCTGATCATGAGATATGGAAACATAATCCCCCTCAGTTCATTTGTAATGACTTAAGTGCTGATATTAAATAAGAAAGGTTCATTTGATTTTAAAAAAAAGCATATTAAAGCAACTACCTGGGTTCTAGATTAAAGGAAAGCATCACTATCCTAGAAAAAAGAACTACTAACAGTTTACTAGAGTACAAAAGTCGTCGAATCTCATGGTCTCTCAAAATCAATACATAATTTTCTAGAATTTCTTCGGCTCGCAGTTTCGGATAAATGAGTGTAACCGACTGAAGTTGAATCTCATGGACAGAAACAAGAGGCAAAGGACAATTTAATTGGAAAATTAAATCAACAAAAGACTTGTGGCTAGAGACTGGAGCGTTCACCGGATGTCAGTGAAGAGAGGCAGGCATCATAAATTGTTAGGGAAAAAAAGTTGGAAACCTAACATGTTCTGTAATCTACTAATCATTATATACTAATCAGTATATATATATATATATATAGGGTAAATAATTATAAGGTCCTTGTGTTTTTACTTAATACACTACTTAGTCACTGCGTTTTTAGAAATAATTATATAGTCCTCCAGTTTTTGTTTTTGTTAACTCCTTAGTCCTTATGATTGAGTCAATGGTCAAACTATATTAAATAAACTTTAAAATACCAAAATTACCCTTTACTTTATATTTTAATAATAAAACATCTATTTTTCCTATTTTATATATTTTTTTTCTACATAATCATAATCTCTCCAATATAAAATCCAATATAAATTAATTGATTTATTAATTTTTATATAATTATAGAATTTTAATTTAATAACGTAAAATTTATTGACTAAAAAATGAATGAAAAACATTTCAAAAATTATTAAAATAGGAGTAAGACTATCATTGTAAAAAGTTTTTACAATCCTAATAAATTTTACGAATGAAGAAAAAATATATGATTTTTAAAAAATTATAAAAAATTTATAATAATATTTCATATTCGTTTAAAGATATTATATTAAAAAATAAAAAAATAATTACAATTTAAGAAAATTAATAATACACATTTCAAGTATATTAATTTCGGTGTATACATAGTTCAAAAACTTCATTAAAATTAATTAGATTAAATTTGAAACTAAAAGATAAATTTTTTTTATATGTATAGTTAGGGGTAATTTTGGACTTTCATTTACAAAAACAAATGGAAGGACTAAAGAATTGATTAAGATAATACTTAAGGACCTTATAATAATATGGTGGACTTCCTAGCGTGTTAGTTAAAAATATAAGGACCTTATAATTATTTACCCATATATATATATATATATATATTAGGGTTAAAAATTAAAATTACTTTAATATCCATAAAACTTTTTTATATTTACATGATATTTGGGTTAGATGGGTTATATGGGTTAACAGGTTGGGTTGAAATGGCCTATAGACTCGTATAAATTACGCGGGTTACAATGAATTCGTGAGTCAACCCACGACCCGACCCATTTATTTTACGGGTTAGGCGTGCCGACCCATTTATGACCTAAACCCATTTATCTCAACCCTAATTCGTTTAATTTCTATGTTACGCGAATCGTGTTATCGTGTTGTGCCCCATACGAACATGACTCAAACACAAAATTGCCAGGTCTATCTATAACAACCTCAAAATAAAAATAAAAATTAAGAATTAAAGTTTTTTAGTATCATATTAGGGTAAAAAATTATAAGGTCCTTTTGTTTTTACTTAACACACCAGGGGCAGAGCCAGAGGGGGCGGGGAGGGTCAGCCGACCCTCCGACTCCGCCGGAAACCCCTTGGGAGGGGGTTTTAACCCTGGTTCCGCCAGGGAGCCGCCATGGCTGGAGCCCCTCCATCCATGGCGGCTCTATAACTTCGCCTCCTATTTTCTGAAGATGGAGAGGGCATTTTTGCCCTTTCCATCTTCTTTTTTTTTAACCTAGAATGCCAAATCGACATCGTTTTGGAATTCTAGGTTAAAAAAAAATATAAGATGGAAAGGGCAAAAATGCCCTCTCCATCTTCAAAAAAAAATAGAAAAGGGAACACATCGAGAGATGTGCAAAAGGAGCCCAATTATTTTGGGAAATTTCCCAAATCACACTATATCTTTCTTTAAATTTCAATTGCCCAATTATTTTTATCTTTTTACTCAATTTAATATCCAACTGTCAAGTAAGTTTTTTATTTTCATTCTTTATTGAGTGATTATTAATATGTTATTTACGTAGAGATTCTAATTTAGAGTGTTTAATTTATGACTTCTAAATTAGGGATTTCTAATTTAGGAAATCTAATTTAGGGAATTCTAATTTGGTGAAGTATCAATTTAGGTTCCATGTACAAATTAGTATCAATATAGACATCAAATCAGAGTTTAACGGAGCAATATCAATGACGTGTCCCGTTTCGTTGGTACCATTTTTTAAACGTTAAGTCTATATTATTGCTATTTTGTACGTAGAGCCTAAATTGATACTTCCCCAAAAACCATAGGCATATTTTAGTACCTTATCCCTATAATTAATTTAGGGTCTAATTTAGGATTTCTTGAGATAACATAGGCGGGTCTAACCCGATCCGTAGCATCTAGTCGAACCCGTAACATTTAATTTTTTTTTGTCCACGGTCTAGCCTCCCGACCTATAGGTCATGGCTCCGCCACTGTAACACACTACTAAGTCCACCATATTATTATAATGTCTTTAAGTTTTATCTTAATAAATTATTTAGTCCTTCCATTTGTTTTTATAAATGAAAGTTTAAAATTGGCCCTAGTTATTATATAAAAAAAATTATTTTTCAGTTTCAAATTTAATCTAATTAGTTTTAATGAATTTTTTGAAGTATATATACCAAAATTAATATATTTAAAAAAAATTATTATTAATTTTTTTTAAATTGTAATTAATTTTTTCTTTATTTTTTTAATATAATATCTTTAAACTAATATTAACTATTATCATAATTTTTGTATGATTTTTAAAATCATATATTTTTTTTCTTCATTTGTAAAATTATTAGAGTTGTAAAAATTTACTTTTTACAATTATAGTCTTACTCCTATTTTAATAATTTTTGAAATATTTTTCATTCATTTTTTAGTCAAAAAATTTTATGTTACTAAATTAAAGTTCTATATTTATATAAAAATTAATAAATCAACTACTTTATAATGGAGAGATTGTGATTATGTAGGAAAAAAGAAAAAAATATAAAATAGGAAAAATAGATGTTTTATTATTAAAACATAAAGTAAAGAGTAATTTTGGTATTTTAAAATTTATTTAGTATAGTTTGATCATTGACTCAAGTATAAGGACTAAGGAATTAACAAAAACAAAAACCGGAGGATTATATAATTGTTTTTAAAAACTTAGGAACTAAGTAATGTATTAGGTAAAAACGCAAAGACCTTATAATAATTTACTTTAGGCTTAAAGCACTATTTGACCTTAAATAATATATTAGTTTACCTTTTATAATTTCGATATAAATCAATTATTTTCTAAATGCGCGTGATTCAGTTAAACATTCGAAACGTAATATAATTATTTTGAAATAAAAGCAATATTATTTTTATTTATAATTATATTGAAAAGTTATTATTAAAATCTAATTTTAGTAACATAATTAAAAGTTTTCATTGGAAACGATTTTTCAACCTTTGACTAAAGTTGAAATTATATTTATTGCTAATATTACATAAAACAAAAAACTTCTCCTAACCGGAATAAGAATATTTTAAATTTAAATACAAAATATGACGTGGCTCAATCTGAACCATACAATCTCAATCCACATAGCCGTACAGTCACATCTCACAATCAAATCACGACAGATTCAATCAGAGCCGTTCGTTCAAAACGCACCAGAGGAAAATGGCGGGAAAGGAAATAAATCTGCTGTTTCTCAGGTATAAGACTGGATAGGTTGACTGTCAAATCCATATTCACATTTTCAGGGAGAGTGTCTGAAGCTATAGAGAGAGAGAGAGAGACTGAACAGAACAAATTCAAACATTTTTCAATCTTTCCATGGCTCCAAGGAAGCGAAAGGCTGTGGAGGAAGATGGAGCAGCAGCGAAGATCCCGGTTGTGGTGAATCGGAGATCCCCTCGGCTGGCAAACTTGACCTCGGAGATCCCCGTGCCGGCTCCGGCTCCTGAGTTGGCTCCGAAGAAGAAAGGTAAAGCGAATCCGAAGAAAGAGAAGGTTAAGGAGGAGCCTGAGAAGAAAGATGAGGAGGCGGAAACTAAGATTGAGGAAGATGGGAGTCGTAAGACTATTGTCATTGAACACTGGTAAGTGGTGAGGTTTGACTTTCTTTTCTTTCTTGGTGTTTGGTTGTTGACAAATGTTGAGAGTGAATGTGATGATTCAAGCATTTGCGGTTGAAATGCGAACTCTTCTTTTCTTTTGTTCTCTTTTCATTTCAAGTTTTTAGTACTCTGTGCTTGTTTGCTTCGATATCTATGTTTTATGAAAGATGGTAGAGTGGTGAGAGCGAAGTTGAAGTTCGAAGGATTTTTTAAATCTTTGTCATTTCTGTAATGTAGTAGGGTTTGCAGATTAGGAATTTCTGTTTCTTGGACCGAATTAGGTGCCTTGATTGGCTACAAGTGGTACTAGTGGTCTTAGTTTCAGGTTTTCAGTAAGCAATATTAGGTCAGAAGCTCTCATTGTTAGGGGAAAGGTTATTCAGAAATGGGGGAGATTCGAAGGGAAGGAAGAATCTAAAAAAGGTAGGAGGCTGCTGAACAGAGGTGCTGACCATCGGAATATGATGATCTTTCTGATTGATTTGTGGTCATTTGTGTGGTTTACCTTTGGTTTTGTTGTTTGGTTGAGGAATTTGAGGTAGAGTAAATGTGGGAATTCAAATATGTACTGTTAAATGTGTTGAATTTAGGGTTCGAAACCTGTTATGAATTTCATATATTTGTCTGCTTTGAATATCTATGTTACATGAAATTGGAAAAGATGAGAGATTGAAGATGGAGTTTGAAGCCCTAGGTTATTTCAGTAGGGTTTGCAGATTAGGAATTTCTTTTTGATTGAATGTTGGTCAATGGTGTGGTTTACCTTTGGTTTTGTTGTTTGGTTGAGGAACTTGAGGTAGAGTAAATGTGAAAATTCAAATTTCTCCTGTTAAATGTGTTGAATTTAGGGTTTTAAACCTGTTATGACTTTCATATTTGTCTACTTTCCTTATATGTGTTCCATGAAATTGGAAAAGACGAGAGATTGAAGATGGAGTTTGAAGCCCTGGATTATTTCAGTAGGGTTTGCAGATTAGGAATTTCTGTTTCTTGGACCGAATTTAGTGGTGCCTTGATTGGCTGTTGTTTTGGTTACTGGTGGTCTTAGTTTCAGGCTGTCAGTAAGCAATATTAGGTCAGAAGCTCTCATTATTAGGGTTGGGCTTAGTCTGGAAATGGAGGAGATTTGTGCCTTTGTTACCTAAGGTTGCCTTGATTGGCTGTTGTTTTGGTTTCTTTTGTGGTCTTAGTTTCAGGCTTTCAGTAAGCGATAATCGGTCGGAAGCTCTCATCATTAGGGGAGGGCTTAGTCAGAAATGAAGGAGACTGGAACTAAGTGCCAGGAAGGGAAGGAAGAATTAAAAAGCAGGAGCCTGCTGAACAGAGAAACAGGCTGCTGAAAATCGGACCTTTGTGATGGAATGCTGGTCATTTGTGTGTTTACCTTTCTTTTTGTTGTCTGGCTGAGGAATTTGAGGTAGAGTAAATGTGAAAGTACAAATATGTCCTGTTAAATGTGTCGAATTTAGGGTTTAAAACCTGTTATGACTTTCATATTTGTCTGCTTTCCATATCCATGTTCCATGAAATTGGAAAAGATGAGAGATTGAAGATGGAGTTTGAAGCCCTAGGTTATTTCAGTAGGGTTTGCAGATTAGGGATTTCTGTTTCTTGGATGGAATTAGTGCCTTGGGTTACCTAAGCTGCCTTGTTTGGCTGTTGTTTTGGTTTCTGGTGGTCTTTGTTTCAGGTTTCAGTAGCGATATTTAGGTCAGAAGCTCTCATTATTAGGGGAGGGCTTAGTCAGAAATAGAGGAGATTGGAACTAAGTCCCAGGAAGGGAAGGAAGAATTTAAAAGCAGGAGCCTGCTGAACAGAGAAACAGGCTGCTGAAAATCGGACCTTTGTGATGGAATGCTGGTCATTGGTGTGGTTTACCTTTCTTTTTGTTGTTTGGTTGAGGAACTTGAGGTAGCGTAGAAGTGAAAATTCAAAATTTTCCTGTTAAATTTGTTGGATTTAGGGATTTAAACCTGTTATGACTTTCATATTTGTCTGCTTTTCATATCTATGTTCCATGAAATTGGAAAAGATGAGAGATTGAAGCCCTAGGAATTTATGTTTCTTGGACCGAATTAGTGCATTGGGTTACATAAAGTGCCTTGATTTGCTGTTGTTTTGGTTTCTGGTGGTCTTAGTTTCAGGCTTTCAGTAAGCGATATTAGGTCAGAAACATCGGACTACGAAGACCTTCGTGATTGAATGCTGGTCATTTGTGTGGTTTACCTTTCTTTTTGTTGTTTGGTTGAGAAATTTGAGGTAGAGTAAATGTGAAAATTCAAATATGTTGAATTTAGGGTTTTAAACCTGTTACGACTTTCATATTTGTCTGCTTTCCACATCTATGTTCCATGAAATTGGAAAAGAGGAGAGTGAACCCTAAATTTATGCAGTTTTGCAATTTAAATGCCTTTGAGCATCTACAGACTCATTTGTTAGACTCTTATGTTAAACTCTGAGAGGAGTTTGTATCAAAATCTAACTCCGAAAGTCTTTTAGTTTTTCCTTAAATAACTAAGTCTACATTTCTTCCTCATTATGAGCCTTTCTCCCTTTCCTCTAACTATAGTTAAATAATTTTATTAAAAAAAGCTATTGTTAAATATAACAACACGGACTAATTTTGATAATAAAAAATAAACAAGGATTGAATATGATGAGTATTGTTGAAGATAACAAGTATTTTAATATCTTAAAAGACTAAAAGATTTTTTTTTTGTTATATTATTTTTAAAGGGTAGACTAAGAGCCTCTTAGAAATACTCTTAGATTACCTAAGGTGCCGGGGATGGCCTTGATTTTCAAGCTTTCAGCAAACAATATTAAGTCAGAAGCTTTAATTAGGATGTTTTTAACAATTTGGTCTCACTTCTGGTTTCTATGGCTTTGAATTAATGATAAACTAGGACGCTTTGCTTTCAGTTTCTGTCAACTTAACAAGAAGATTGGTCTTGTATATTGGTTATTAGACTTCACTTCTACTTTGAGTGCGTTTAGATCCTCGTTCTTGTTCATGCCTGTTTCTACTTTTTCAGACTGGCTATAACCATTAAAACTGTGATGATATGATGGCAATCATAGAAAAGAGTATACTGATCAAAGAGATCTATGCTGACCACTGTTAGAATATTATGATTCATGATTCGAATCGTGCGATTTGATTCAGCTCTATTTCGAGCCTTATGAATCCAAATTGCAACAGAATCTTACGATTTGCGATTTGAATCATACTATTTGATTCAAGTCAGCTCTATTTTGAGTCGGATCTTCATTACTGTTCATCAAAAACTTTAACAACACTAACTACTAAATCCACTATCCTCTAGTCCGATTGTTATTTATCAAGATCATTACCAAGTTGACAACAAGGAAATAAAAAGAGTCAGAAGCTCAAACTCTCCATCTTCACTAAGTTATTAAACAACGTTTGATTTGTGAATTAGTTTTATTTTAGGATTGGATTTGCATTAGATTTGAATTGTAAGTACTTTGTTGATATGATATCTTTTTTGACATTAAAATTGCATTTCTAGACTAATATTTGATAATATTTTGAGTTCAACATCGTAAATATTTTATTTTTTATAATATTATGAATTTGAACTGAATCTCAAGATTCACGAGTCACTATTCACAAAACGTGGATTCCGATTCACGAGTTGAATCTAGATTTGACAACTATGATGATGACATAACGCATCTCTAATTGATGCGGTTATTAGCATTGTTGTTGAGTAATGTATGCCTTTATTCAACTGTGCTAGTCTCAATATATGTTATAATCTAATCCATTTGTTACTTGCTGTAGCAAACAGTGCAACTCGTTCAAGACAAGGGCTGTTCAAGTAAAGACTGGCTTAGAAAATGCTGTTCCGGGTGTCAGTGTGCTACTCAACCCCAAGAAGGTATTTACATGTGTTTTCTAACTTTTGTTGCCGCCTCTTTGTTAAGTTGAATCTGTTATTCAGCTTTTCATTTAACCTTTTGATTCTAATTTCGTGTTCAAAGCTAGGGTCTTTCAGTAGCTATGTTGAAGTTAGATTGTGCTAGGTTGAGTCCAAATCATAGATCTGTATCTGCTGGTCTATGCTCATAACTTCTATTATGTTGTGTTGGATGTAGATGCCTTTTTTCTTATCATCTATATTTATAGCGCTTAAATTTTTCTTTATTATCTTTGTTCGCTTATGCTTAACTTCGTGTTGTCCTTGAAAACATTCTTATAAGATGTCTATCGGAGTAGGTAGCTAAATCTATAGATATGTTCCTTGCATATGTATTCAAAGATGTTATATTATTGTTTGCGAGTTTTTCCTGCCGGTGTCTGTTGAAAATGCTTTCGTCGCCTATGAAGAATTTATGCAATAGGCTAGTTTTGGATTTTTATCTATTGACATTATTAAACTGATGCAATTCTTATAACAGCCTAGAAGAGGTTGCTTCGAAATAAGGGAGGAAGATGGAGAGACCTTTATCAGTCTCCAGGTAAAAACACTGCTACTCTGCATAGTTTTCTTTCATTCTATGAATTATGCAAGTTATGGGCTTTGCCAATGAAATTATGCACCAATGTTCTTTCTTGTGTTTCCAATGACCGGAACTTGGTCACATTATTGCGGGTTATTGACACATACGTGATCAATTACCAACAATTTCGTCATTCATGGTGGATTTCAAACTGTTTTTTTTGTGTGTTTGTGGTGATTTTAGCTCGCCCTGACGGTTAGGAAGGCGGACAAATAGGTTATGGGATGTTTCTGTCTGTCCGGTTGTCACACAAGCAGAACAATATCAGTCTGCCTGTGTGACAGCCGGACCAATATTCGTCTGCCTATGTCAATAAAGTTTAAAATACACTGCAAATGAAGAGTGTTTGTGAATTGACCACAAATGTGTGAATAACCCTATTATCGCGGTATAATATGTATTCTCGGGTGCATAATATAGAATTGTGCATAAAGCAGTTCATCTGAGATTATATGTTTCCTACCTTCATATAGTATATGTGATTCTGATATCTGAGATTTCATCTCATTCCTTAACACTATGATCGTTCAAAGTTACTGTTCTAGCATCTTATGCATTTGTCTTCCAAAATCTCTGCATGCTTGTGTCTAAAGTTTGCTTTTCTATGTTTCGTCTCTGAAGAACCTGAAACGGCCGTTTAAAGACATGAAGGACCTCGACATGGAGAAGGTCATCTCGGACATAATTGACAAGATCAAGTCTTGAAGTCTTTGTAAGGAGGTTTAGACTTTAGAGGATTAGAATCGTAGCCATTGATTGATTACTCAAGCATCTGTGTTGTCTTTTGTATTGTTTTGGGTATTTTTTTGAAAGCAGTATGATATGAATTGGAGCAAACAATATTGTTATTTAAAGAAAAGGTTATCTGATTGCTTGTTGATCTCAGAAATTTTAGCCGTGTGAATCAAAGTAAGGCTATTAATTGTGTAGAACTGTCTGTTTCGGACACGACAACACGATCCATCTGATGTGATTTTTCAAATAGGTTGTCTTAGGTGGGCTGTTTTTGTAATTAGTGACACGGCTCATTCTACATGATTTTGAGTTATCGCGTTATATTCACAAATGCAAGATAGATGATAATTGAGTCAAATTGCCGTGTCCATTATAGGCCTGAATTGTGCAGGGCTGTCCATTTTGGACTCGACAAAACGATCCATTTGATGTGATTTTTATTTTTGTTGCATTTGTATGATATATAATCGTGTGGAATGTTACAATGTCAATATGGGTTGTTGTGAATGCAACAAAAATAATAATAGTGTCAAATAGGTTGTATCAGGTGGGTTGTTTTTGTAATTAGTGTTGTTTTGACAACACGGCTCATTCGACGTGATTTTGAGCTATTGTGTTATATTTACAAATGTAACGTAGATGATAATCGAGTCAAATTGTCTTGTCCATTATAGGCCTGAATTGTGCAGTGCTGTCCATTTTGGACTCGACAACATGACCCATTTAATGTGATTCTTATTTTTGTTGCATTTGTATGATATATAATCGTGTGAAATGTTACAATGTCTAAATGGGCTGTCGTGAATGCAACAAAAATAATAA
Organism: Euphorbia lathyris; assembly: GCF_963576675.1. Lineage (NCBI taxonomy): Eukaryota > Viridiplantae > Streptophyta > Magnoliopsida > Malpighiales > Euphorbiaceae > Euphorbia > Euphorbia lathyris. The sequence continues at coordinate 5,360,210 of NC_088917.1, read as the reverse complement.
TAGTGTCAAATAGGGTGCATTAGGTGGGTTGTTTTTTTGTAATTAGTGTTGTTTTGAGAACACGGCTCATTCGACATGATTTTGAGTTATTGTGTCATATTTACAAATGCAAAATAGATGATAATCGAGTCACATGCTCTTGTTAGGTGGGTTGTTTTTGTAATTCGCGTTCCTTTGTTGGAAATTGATAGCCTCAAAATATATAGACGACACAATGGACTGTTTTTGTAATTAGTGTTAACACGGCTCATTTGACATGATTTTGAGTTATCGTGTTATATTTTCAAATGCAAGATGGATGATAATCGAGTCAAATAGTCCTGTTAGGTGGATTGTTTTTGTAATTCGTGTTGTTTTTTCGAAAATTGATAGTCTTAAAATATTTAGATCACATTACATAATGCGATTACATGACACGAATAAACAAAAGAATAGTATTATATTCCTATATATGGCATTCAATCAATCAACAAAAAGAATAAGAGATTCACTATACAGCAAAAGCCTAGATACCCACAATACCAGCAGCCACCGCGACCACAACCGCGACAACACCACCCGTACGCAAACAAGAAGAACCTGAATGTGCCGGTGCATCAGCCGGTGCATCATCACTAGCAGTATCTTCAGGAGCAGGGGGAGAAGCAAAAGGCGAATCAGCAGGCGCATCAGCAGCAGGTGCTTTGCTTGGTGCATCACCAGCCGGTGCATCTGCTTCTGCAGGTGCATCAGCTTCCGCTGGCGCATCAGCTGGAGACTCAGAATCAGAATCGGGTGGTGGAGGAGAAGGAGTAACAACAATCGCAGAACCCGATGCTTGAATAACATTACTAACTTGAAGAACAGAAATGTTATAAGGCATAGATACCATAGATCCTACAAGAGACGCAACAAGAGGAGCACCTTTCTTCGCGGATCCAAACAATACTACATTACCTTTTCTCGTAACATTCAAGAACCCTTCTCGATGATCCGCCTCACCGGATGCTTGGAACAATGTGGTTAAAATGCTACTCTTTTCCTTAATACTATTAAGCTTCTCAACATCATAGTAATCGAGGATAACGTGAGTACTCAATACTTGTTCAACCACATCTTTAGATTTACTGGTGAGATCACCGAGGGATCCGTCCTTAACGGCTAAGACCGTTATGGTTTGACGACTATTGATCTTCTTAGCAAGGCCGGATTCAGTGAGGAGGGTGTTGAAGTTATCATAGCCACTAATGTTTGCGAGTATTTTTGTGATATTGAAAGCCATAGAAGTCGAACATAAGAAGCAAGAGAAAATTAAGAAAATAATCAAAGGGCGTTTAAACTCCATTGTTTTAAACACCCTTTAGATTATTATTATTGTTATTGAAATTATTTCTGCTTGATTAATTTTGAAGACATTCTCAACATTTTTATAATGAAATTTTGATATTTTTTTTCTTTTATTTTTTTTTGAAATGAAAATTTCAGGTTGAGAGTGAATTTCTGCTCGAAAATCTGAGCCAAGAAAATGAATGATAGAAAAATAAGGTTTCTGTTGGTAAAACGGTGCCGTTTTTTTCTTTCATTGTTTTAAATTTAGACCTCTGTTGTTAAAACGATGCCGTTTATTTCTTCCATTGCTCTAAATTTAGGCAGACATAACGGAACTTCACCTACTTTTCTTATTTGTTGGAAGAGTTGAGTTATTAAAGCTGTTTATTAGGAAAAAAGTTAATTTTATTTAGGATAAGTATTAAATTAGAACTTAAGGTTTTTTAGGAATTACAGATTTAGCGGTAATATATGAAATTACGTAAATTTAATTTGTAATGTTTTTAAATAAGATTAATTTTATTATTAAAAATTTAAAAAGGCTTAATACATCAAAAGTCCCCTGAATTTGTTCAGGAAGTTTGATTTGCTCCTGAACTTACATAATATTTCGTTAGCTCTCTTAACTTGCTTAAAATAACAGATTGATCACTTGAACTTGTTTAAAGTGGCATATTGGCCATTTGAACTTGCTTACAGTGATCCATTTGCCCTCTGAACTTGCTTAAAGTGATATAAATTACAATTTGTCTAAATCCGTAAAAAAAAAAATCAAAACTTAAAAAACAAAGCCTAATTCATTATTTTAAAATAAATTAACTTTCTGTTTTATACATTGTTATATATTTAGGGACTTAATCATGACACTTTAAACAAGTTTAGGAGGCTAATGAGACAACATGTAAGTTCAGGGGTCAATCAACCATTTTGGATAAGTTCATTGGGCAAATGGTGTATTAAGCCATTTAAAAATGATAACTTGACTATTTTTTAATTATCACATTAAACTTTTAAAATAAATTTATCAATAAAATGAAACAGTTTCGTACATTTTTGACTGGCTATTGCTATATTAGTAACACAGTAAACAGTTTAGATACTTTGACAAATTAAATTTATGAAGAAAGCCTTAAACCTGTGTCTTGAAAGTGTTATAGAATTGTAAAGCATCCGTATTGTACACACTGCTTGCACTTACTGAAGCAGTTTCGTGAAGAGAGCGATCTCATTCGCGACTCACCTCATTACTGTGTTTGCTAAAATTGTAATGTTCCTACTCTAACATATGTAGCAAATTTATTTGTTAGCGTTTTAATAAGTTTATTTGTAACTGTATTAGTAATACATTAAATATCTTAAATATAATTAATGTTTGAAAAATTTAACGTGACAATTAAATAACTGTCAAATCAACATTTTCAAATTTTTGGTTACATAGCTAAAATTGATTTTGTTTGGAAACATTAGAGTTAAATTTGGTCTATTTCATAAATTAAGACTAAATATATACTTCACCGAAAACATTAGGGTCAAGTTTGGTCCTTATTCCAAAACTTTAGTTCAAATATACACTCAAATAAAAAAACACCCAATTCAATTTTACTCTTTTTTAAGTTAATGCTAATGAAAATTTGCGACCAAATTCCTTACAGAAGATGTAAAATTAGATACAATTTCTACTTTAGGGGTAAAAATGAAATGTTTTAAACAGTAAGGGTAAAAGTGAACTTTCTCAATAACCTTAGCCAAAAATTGATTAGCTCCGTGAACTTTACAAGTGTCTCACCATCTCCCTAAACTTGCTTATTCTGTAACAACTAAATACAAATACCATAATACTAACTCGGATTAAGGTGCAAAAATACCCCTAACGTTTTGGGTCAGGAGTAATTTTACCCCTAACGTCTAAAATGGTGCAATTTTACCCCTAACATTGATAAATTGGATTAATTTGAGAAATAATTCATCAAACTGTCTTCTCGGTCATGAATCTTGTCATCTACACTTCACACGTGCATCATTTTATCAGTAACAAATCACAAAAATATGTTGGGATGTGAAAAAAATAAAAAAATATACTGATTTTTGTACAAATTGGATAAAAAAATTCAAAAAATTCACCAAATTTATAAAATTGCTCTTGGATTCTAATATTAGGAGTAAAATTGCACCATTTTAGACATTAGGGGTAAAAATACTCCTGACCCAAAATATTAGTGGTATTTTTGAACCTTAATCCAAGTTAGTATTATGATTTTTATATTTAGTTGTTACGGAATAAGCAAGTTTAGAGAGCTGGTGAGACACTTGCAAAATTCAAGGAGCTAATCAATTTTTATGGCCAAGTTTAGGGAGTTGGTGATACGAAATAAGCAAGTTTAATGAGCTGATGAGACACTTGCAAAGTTCAGAGAGCCAATCTACTATTATGGACAAATTCAGGGAGCTGGTGATGTATTAGACCTTGATAAAATTAACCTATAATTGTTTGGTCCTTGTAGATTAATAATACACTGTTTAATATTTAAATTTTATTCTATTTAATAGATTAGTCCATTCTAGGTTAAACAATTTAATAATTCTTATATTTGAGGGACGAAACATCATATTATTAAAATATAAAGACTAAACAATGTATTAGGTAAAAATATATCTACTAATAAATTATTTATCCTTTTATTTTTATCACACCAAATAGTCTAAAATTACATCTATCATTTGGATTAAAGCCATATTTGACCATGTAATATCCAAAATTTTGTTATTTATAGGATGTGGTATCATTTGCCAATTTGTAACATTTAACTCATTTTAGATGGAAACTAACCGTTTTGTTAAATTTTTTTTATCATATGACACAATTTTTAACACGTGACAATTGATTTATTTATTTATTTTTATATAAATTTAATATGTAGATAAATAAAGAATTAATTTTTTTTTATTTATCCACATATTAAATCTATATATATGGAAAAAAATAATTAAGAACATTGTTATATTTACATATTATATGACAAAAATTGTGTCATTTGGCAATTTTTTTTAACAAATCGGTTGGTTTTCCATTAAAAATGAATTAAATGTCATCTTTGAAAATACTCTAGGGAAGAAGTGTTATCAAATAAGACCATAATGGCTAAATGATAAAATTTTAGATACCACATAAACCAAATAGGGTTTAGTCCTAGAAACTTTAGTTGAAATATACACACAGATACAAGAACACCTAGTAGGAATATGGGCCAACCCACAAAGCCCAACATAATAGCTCTCCAAGCAACCAGCCCGGTGAGCTGATCCAAATCCACACACATGGAGCAGACCCAACTACAACCCCTATATAAATGCCCCTAAGCTCCATTTACAAGGCTTGCTCTCTCACACACTCTATATCTATCTTTCTCTAAACCTAAACAGACTTGGACGTCAGAGTGTTTTCAGAGACTGTTCCCTGCATAGGTAATGTTCTCTATCAAAGGCCACAATAGAAGTTCCCACATCTTCATTATTTGGTGTAGTGAGTGTGGAGAGCAAGTGACCTTCAGATTTCTTTGTCTGAATGACTGATGAACCAACCTAGACTCTTGTCAAAAAAGATGCTCGTCGTGGTTGCTGGGACGGTGAATTCTACAGGAGGAGCCCTCATTGATTTAAATCTTTTTAATCTGTGTTTAGTCAATTTTTAATTTTTAATTACATTTCTAGCATCTAGTTAAATTTTTTCTAGTATTCCGCTATTTTCAATAAAATTATTTGGATATTTAGTTTAGGGCTTAATCTATCCCCAATTCGGAAGATCTATATATACACTAAATCTGTAGTTATAAATGCTGATGTGTCATGTTTTAAGCTATTCTTTGTTGATGTGTCAATTCCTTTAACACGGTTTATTTTTACAAATTATCTAACTTTTCAACACTCATCCACTATTCTTCTATCCACGTTCTCATTCTCGCTCCATCAAAACCCACGTATCCTGCTTTCTCTTTTGTTGTCTGGTGTACTTTTAATTTCAATTGCATATAGAAACAAGGTTGAAAGCTTTAGATGAAGCATAAGTTAAATAGAATGGGTTCCTCAAAAAGTAGCTTTATAATTGGTTCTTTCTTCATTTAACCATATATTTGAAATCGAAACTATTGATAGTGTTTATTCTTTCAGGAATCATAAGAAGAGAGGAGAATGTATGCTTGGAGCTTAACCTGGAGTGAGAAGGCAGATAGACATGCTTGGCTGTATGAAACAGATTAAAGTGCAAACCAGATACTCATCCATTTCAGGTTCACTCGCTAATCTCAGGAGTTCAGTTATGAAGACAATTATTTTTTATGGAATCATGGGCTTGAGAAGATAATTTCACATTTGCTTTGGAATTGATAAAAGATTTTGCAATACTGTATTGTATTTGAGTTTGATTAACCTTAATCCAGTTGTATTTTTCATGATAATGATCATTATGATATGTGTGCATTCTCACTAAAATATGGGTTGATTTGATGATTAATCCTATAATTATTTTGGTTTTTCAGGTGATGTTTCTGAAATGTGAATGGTATAAAAGGTTCTTTCCGTTACTGCTATTTTGCATCTGTTGTATACAGATTGGAATTCATGTTTCCATACAATTTACATGTCTTTAGTTTTCATATTTTGTAAGAATAACTATTTTTTTAATGGTGCAAATTTATTCTTAATGTAGGAAACCATACAATTTTATTCTAAACCTTTCCAAAAAAAATCAAATTATCAATTATTAATTAAGATAGGCATGTCTTTCTTTTATATCTCCTGTTTTTTTTTCATTATCAGATTCTTCAATTCTTGAAATGAATGATGAAATGTTGTTAACACGTTACTGCAGGTTTTAGGTTGATGTAGTTTCAAAACCATTCATAGCATAATTGGGTTGGATAGCTTGAAGTTTCATGCTGATGGTGATGTTTGGTTTTGAGGTGGTGTGACTCTGAAGGTATATTACACTTTTCCTTTTTCTTTTTATGGTTGCATATCTCTATTTTCAGTTTTCTTTGAAGATCACTTTGACGAGGAAATCCACAAAATGCTGAATTTTTCAAGTCTTTGTCTAGAGGAAAGAAAAGAAATAAGTTGATTTTTGAAGCATTTGTTCGATGTTAGATAATTTCCTAATTTTTATGAACTCTGAATTCTGAAGACCTATATGTAGCAGAGAAAATTACATTGAAGCTACGTATCTTTCTATTATAGATATACAAAAGTTAAAATAAAAGGATTCATAGATTTTGGTAAATATCATGGGAATTGAGAAAAGAGAACCAAATTTTCTTTTAAAATATAAATGTTTTTGGTAAATACGGAAGAGTCAAAATACATTTTGAATGTTGAATATTGTTTTAATATTAATTACCACAATGAATAAAATGTCCTTTCACCTCATGCTTAGCGGAGTGTTTGTGACACTGAGATCAGAATTGGTACAGGAAGATCCAAGGATATTTCATATCAAGAACTCAAGGTTATATGTTATATATTGTTACTTAAAAAATGTTGATTGATTCTTTAATGGTTCATATGGGAAACCATCTTATTGAAATATTCGATGTCCAGTGATGCATCTAATTGTATAAGTTCACGAGATTGCTTCCTTATTAATACAATTTGGTTATATTGCGCTGCAGAATAATGTTGAGGCTTACATTTTGAACTTCAAAAACTTTTAAAGAGAAAAAATTTCAAAATTGCCCACTGAAACCATTGGATTTGGAGGCCTTCTACATTTTGAGGTACATAGGTATGTTAATTGCATTCATATGGGTATGGTAATCAATTAGTTTAAGAGGCTATTTAATGCTTTAAATGAGTTAAGATTTTGAATGTTATGACTGTATTCACTTTTCATGGTAATTTTAGTATTCTTAGTTTCTAATTATGTATGAGTACTTAATAAGTTTTTGTTGCTGGGATTGGGATTGAGAATTGAATTCTCATTGGGATGGGGTTGGTCTATTCTTTTTGTTTGTTTGTTTCTTTTTATTTATTTAGCAGAAACCCAAATTTTACATTTGAATGTTGTTTTCTAATTAAGCACATTTTTTGTGTTTTTTAACATGATTTTATTGGAAATTTTCCAAATTTTGGGCATGCAAAGGATGGTGCTGATGGAGAAGAGACACGGTGGAATTCACGTGTAATGGGTACCCAAAGTGAAGATAATATACCCAAAATGAAGATAATAGCACAATATGGATAACTAATGAATAATATTTTAAAGATGTAGAAAAATACACATAACAAATTAATTCAAATTATTATTATCTCAGTTTTTTTATTATCTAATTCTGAATAGTTTTTTTTTGACGAATAATTCTGAATAGTTAATGTCAATGAAAATAAATAAGACAACCGTGCAAAGCATGGGTCTAAAACTAGTTAACTTACAAAAAAATATTAAATTGTTTGACTTAATATGGATAAAAGAGGTTGTGGTAAGTTAAATAAATGATTGAGTAAATATTTGATGAGATTTGGAGAGATAATTGACAGATTTTCAAGGGATTCAGAAATCAGGAGAGGCTTGATCGAAGACTAGGGAAGACTCTGCGCGACCAACAATCACTTCCAGGAAGCTCATCGAGCGGGACAATAAAGGGCGACGCCATCACCCGCTGGCCTTCAGCTCACCGAGCTGGAGGACCGAGACTTCTTAGTCCCTGATTTTTGGCCAACTTGCAAAAATGCCCAATTTGAATTATTCCTCGCATTTCAAATATGTAGTTTGTAGAATATTTTATAGCTGTTATTTGAGATCTTTATTTTTCTATTTAAAGACCTTAGCTTTATCATTCCAAGGCATCCAAAATTAATTGTTAGTGTATCATTCCCATTGAGATCCATCTGAAATTCTACCATTTTCCATTGCCACTTACAAAAAGCTTCCGCCCTCTAGTAATTCAGAAGGGATCAAGGTTCAGCCTCCAGTTCAGACGAGGCTTGCTTGAGTTGACAAGACTTCAAAGGTGAATCTCCTTTTCCTTTGTTCTTGTTAATTTGTAAGATCTTTATGGGTTTTGAATTGGTTGTACCATACATTTTCATCTTTAATCTGAAGTTCATTCAATTTCATTCCTTTGTTTATGATTCTGATTATTATTTGTTTTTTTATTATTGGTTGAGTTTTCATAAGCCTGAATATACTTCTGAGGTCCTATAGTGAGTGTTAACGTCATTTCATACCAGAAATGGTGGGTATTGATAACATCATAGTAAACAGACCATAGTTTCTAAGCCATTTGAGTTAGCCACGACCCAGTTAGGGAATCATGTGATAAGAACATTCATAAAATAAGTTGGTTTTGATCCATTTATGCATTAATAAGTCATTTCATAATTAAGTTTGAACATTGTTTTAAGTTTCTTATTCTCGTATAATTTCCATTATCATTCATTGGTAATAGTTAGTTTGAATCAATAAGTAGAAATATGATTAGAATTAGCAGTTAGATTAGAGAATTAGTATAAACAAACCAAATCCAACTTTTCACCGTTTAAATAACGATTAGGAATTGAGTAAATCGGTATTTGCAGTATAAATCCTGAGGATTTGATAGTTGGACTTTTCCAGATTATTACTTGATAACAAAGGGGTACACTTATCCCTTAGTGAGTCTTTTAAGTGTTAGCTCGAGGTGCATCATGAACTCCCAAATTTTGGATTCAAAGGGTGATCGACCTTTTTTGGGATTCCCATTAAAGCCGATCACCTTGTTTGGCGATGACATGTCAATTTTGTCTGTCAACAGTCAAACAGTTAGAATATTTTTAGATGATATGCGATGGACACTGTTTTGGAAAAATGAATAGTATTATTCCTATGTATGGCATTCAATCAAAGAAAATATAGTTAATCAACAAAATGAATAAGAGATTCACTATACATAAAAAAACCTAGATACCCACAATACCAGCAGCCACCGCGACCACAACCGTGACAACACCACCCGCACGCAAAAAAGAAGAACCCGAATGTGCTGGTGCATCAGCCGGTGCATCATCACTAGCAGTATCTTCAGGTGCAGGGGGAGAAGCAAAAGGCGAATCAGCAGCAGGCGCATCAGCAGGAGAATCAGCAGCAGGTGCTTTGCTTGGTGCATCAGCAGATGAATCATCTGCCGGTGCATCAGCTGTTCGTGAATCAGCTTCTGTTGGCGCATCAGCTGGAGACTCAGAATCAGAATCAGAATCGGGCGGTGGAGGAGAAGGAGTAACAACAATCGCAGAACCCGACGCTTGAATAACATTACTAACTTGAAGAACCGAAAGGTTGTAAGGCATAGATACCAGAGATCCTACAAGAGACGCAACAAGAGGAGCACCTTTCTTCGCGGATCCAAACAATACTACATTACCCTTTCTCGTAACATTCAAGAACCCTTCTCGATGATCCGCCTCACCGGATGCTTGGAACAATGTGGTTAAAATGCTACTCCTTTCCTTAATACTATTTAGCTTCTCAACATCATAATAATCAAGGATAATATGAGTACTCAATACTTTTTCAACCACATCTTTAGATTTACTGGTGAGATCACTGAGTCCATCCTTAACAGCCAAGACCGTTATGGTTTGACGGCTGTTGATCTTCTTAGCAAGGCCGGATTCGGTGAGGAGGTTGTTGAAGTTATCATAGCCACTAATGTTTGCAAGTATTTTTGTGATATTGAAAGCCACAGAGGTTGAACATAAGAAGCAAGAGAAAATTAAGAAAATAATCAAAGGGTGTTTAAACTCCATTTTTTTTATTTAAACACCCTTTAGATTATTATTATTATTGAGATTATTTCTGCTTGATTAATGAGACGACCTTCTTTACATATTTATAATGAAATGTTGAGGTTGAGAGTGAATTTCTCTAAGAAAATCTGAGCCAAGAGAAATGAATGAATGATAGAAAAACAAGGTTTCTGTTGGTAACCCACCTTAAAAACATATTTTTTAATAATGAAAATTTAAAATTTATGGCAAAAATAAATATAAATATTTGATAGATTAGAGTTTTAGTTTTAAAATTTAAATTATATATTTCTAATTTTACAAATTATATATATATATATATATATATATAGGACAAACTTGTACTCTGTTGAATTCTAAACCTGATAAAGAATAGACGGGTTAGATGGGTCTAGGTCGGATCTAATGTAATTTTCTCCTTTACAAATTTGTCTATTAGTTGTTGGTCTGAATGAAATAGGTAGGTACCTGAATCCATAAACAAGTTTAATTGTATTTAGATTGGTTCATGAGTTTGCCGCCGTTTTTCATGAGTTGAGTTTGGACATGCATATTTGATGTTTGGTTTGACCCGATTCAGACCTGTTAAAGACCGTACATAAAATAGATTGAGATTTATTTCAAAAACCCAAAGCTGGCACGACCCGATCTTTTATATATATATATATATTAGCTATATTTATTTTATTTTTGTTTAAGATTATGATGGTTGGTTTTTGTTGAATTAAGTAATTAAATTTTAATTTAATAAAATTTTATCATTCATAATTATAATTTGATTTTAATTTATTTTTTAATATATATATTATTTTTCAATGGGTATTATCCATCTATGGGTATCTTTGAAAAATGTGTAAATTTATTAGAATGACTTATAATCCTAATATAGAAACATGTGCATTAAATTATACATCTTTTCCAATATAAAATATTACTACTACTTTCAAAAAAAATCAATTAGAAAATGATTATTTGAACATTTGTTGGTCTTGATTTGTTTATTGAACTTTAATACAACTACGGTTACTTTCCAAAAAAAAAAAAAAAAATACGGTAAACACTTTGTAGAAAGTACAATTATGTTACTTTACATATTTTCCTAGAATAAAGTCTTGATTCAACTCTAATTGTTTTCTTTAATTCAACTTTTTTTTCAAGAATTAATTGTTTTCAATTAAACATCATTAAATTATAAGTTTTGATACAATTATAGATATAAATAATTTAATAGCTTACTATATCATTAGTCTCTTGAATTTCTGAAGTGTTTCGATAACCCTTTTAACTTACATAAAATGCCCCGATAGCCTCTGCAACATGCTTAAAATGTAATCAATTAATAAGTCGCTTGCAAAAAAAAAGTAAGCCGCATGCAAAATGTGTGTTGTACGCACTTTGAAAAGTAAAATGACCAAGGTCGGGATATGCAGTTCCAATATTAGAGTGGACAAGTTTTACAGTTCAGCAAGTAAAAATTTCTTTTCCAATATGCTTTAAACTATTATGTGAATTATGTAATAACATTTCAAGGTGTGTGCAACACAGCTTCTGCCGTGTAGCTTACTTCTTTATAATAGAGTGATTAACTAACTACATTTTAAGCAATTTGAGGGGACTATCAGGATATTTTAAACAAATTGATGGGGGTATCGGGGTATTTTGAAATTTAAGGAGCCGATCAACATTTTTGAACAAGTTCAGAGGGAAAATAATATATTAAGCCAAATTTATTATTACATAAACTATGAGTACTAGATGAGCGGTTTGGTGTTCAGCTCGATAAAAGTTGGGTGGTGTTCAACTAATTTATAAACGGGTCGAGATTGAGTATTATTTTGAGGATCGATTCATAAAGGAGTGGAGTTTGAGTATGGTGAAATTTGAATCGAAAGCTCGCAAACATGCTCGATTATAAGTCTGTGAACCAGTTGATGAACAAACTCGAGCATAATATTCATGAACATGATTGTCAGCAAGCTTGGTTTGACTATTTTTTTTTATATAGTATTCGTAGTTTTGTATGAAACTTTTATTTTGTAGGTTGCAAAAATACGTAGCTTGTCAACATAGTTAATGAATTATTCAGGAGCAACGTATGTGAACATAATTAAGGAGGTGCTAGCGAGCAAAACTCGATCATAAAAACTAACATAACATAACGTAACATAACTTAGGGTATCGTAACTTAGCATAATGTAACTTACGTTACGTTACGTTACGTTACGTTATGTTACTTTACGTTACGTCCCCCTAAAGTGTTTCTTATACCAAGTCGAGGTCTACAGTAAATGACCATTACAATGTTTGAATGCTACACTAGAGTCACTCTCCTCCCATTACATAATATGATTACAAGGATTGTCCCCCCTTAAATGTAACATAACTTAGTGTAACGTAACATAACGTGACATAGTGTAAAGTAACATAACGTTATATTATGTTACATTATGTTACATTAAGCTATGTTATGCTAAGGTACATTACAGTAAGTTACATTACACTAAGGTACGTTATATTATGCTAAGGTACGTTACGTTATTTTATGTTATGCTAAGTTACATTACATTGCGTTACATTAGGTCACCTCCCTATATTGTTTCTTATACCAAGTCGAGGTCTACAACCAATGACCATTACAATGTTTGAATGATACACTAGAGTCGCTCCCCCCCATTACATAATATGATTACAAGGATAGTCCCCCTTAAACGTAACGTAACGTAAACTGAAACATCCATGTACTAAAACATTACTAAACTGGAAAATTACTGAACTGAAACATCACTGAACTGATATTTACTAAACTGAAACATCACTCAACTGAAACATTACTGAACTGAAATATCAATGAATTGAAACATTACTAAACTGAAATATTACTTAACTGAAACATCACTCAACTAAAACATCACTCAACTGAAACACCACTCAACTGAAACATCACTAAACTGAAACATTATTGAACTAAAACATCACTGAACTATAACATTACTGAACTCAAATATTACAGAACTGAAACATTACTAAACTTAAACATCACTCAACTAAAACATAACTGGACTGAAATATTACTAAACATAAACATTACTAAACTGAAACATCACTCAACTGAAGATTTATTGAACTGAAACATTACTAAAATGAAACATCACTGAACTGAAATATTACTAAAAATAAACATTAATTACTGAACTGAAACATCACTAAACTGAAATATTACTAAACTGAAACATCACTGAGCCGAAACATCACTAAACCAAAACATCACTAAACTGAAACATCAGTGAACTGAAACATCACTGAACCGAAACATCACTTAACTGAAATATCAATAAACTGAAATATTACTAAACTGAAATATCACTGAACTGAAATATTACTAAACTAAATATCACTGAACCGAAACATCAATGAATGGAAACATCACTCAACTGAACATAAGTGAACTCAAACATCACTGAACTAAAACATCACTGAACCGAAATATCACTAAACTGAAACATCATTTAACTGAAACATCACTAAACTGAAATATTACTAAACTGAAACATTACTCAACTGAAACATTACTTAACTGAAACATTACTGAACTGAAACATCACCGAATTGCAACATTACTAACCTGAAACTTTACTGAACTGAAACATTACTGAATTGAAATATTACTGAACTGGAATATTACTGAACTGAAACATCACTGAACTGAAACATCACTGAACTGAAATATCACTGAACTGAAATATTACTGATCTGAGACATCACTGAACTCAAATATTACTGATCTAAAACATCACTGAACTCAAACATTACTGAAATGTCACTCAACTGAAACATTACTTAACTGAAACATTACTAAACTGAAATATCACTCAACTGAAACATTACTAAACTGAAATTTTATTAAACTAAAACATTAATGAACTGAAACATCACTGAACTGAAATATTACTAAACTGAAACATTACTCAAATGAAACATTACTTAACTGAAACATTACTAACCTGAAACTTTACTGAACTGAAATATTACTAAATTGAAGTATTACTGAACTGAAATATCACTGAACTAAAACATCATTGAACTGAAACATCACTGAACTGAAATATTACTGATCTGAAACATCACTAAACTCAAACATTACTAAACTGAAACATTATTAAATTGAAACATCACTCAACTAAAACATTACTAACCTGAAACTTTACTGAACTGAAACATTACTGAATTGAAATATTACTGAACTGAAATATTACTGAACTAAAACATCGCTGAACTGAAACATCACTGAACAGAAATATTACTGATCTGAAACATCAATGAACTCAAACATTACTGAACTCAAACATTACTAAACTGAAACATTATTAAACTGAAACATCACTCAACTCAAATATTACTGAATTGAAATATTACTGAACTGAAACATTACTGAATTAAAATATTACTGAACTGAAATATTACTGAACTGAAACTTCACTGAACTAAAACATCACTGAACTGAAATATTACTGATCTAAAACATCACTGAACTCAAATATTACTGATCTGAAACATCACTGAACTCAAACATTACTGAAATGTCACTCAACTGAAACATTACTAAACTGAAATATCACTCAACTGAAACATTACTAAACTGAAATTTTATTAAACTGAAACATTAATGAACTGAAACATCACTGAACTGAAATATTACTAAACTGAAACATTACTCAACTGAAACATTACTTAACTGAAACATTACTAACCTGAAACTTTACTGAACTGAAACATTACTGAATTGAAATATTACTGAATTGAAATATTACTAAACTGAAACATCACTGAACTGAAATATTACTGATCTGAAACATCACTAAACTCAAACATTACTAAACTCAAACATTACTAAATTGAAACATTATTAAACTGAAACATCACTCAACTAAAACATTACTAACCTGAAACTTTACTGAACTGAAACATTACTGAATTGAAATATTACTGAACTGAAATATTACTGAACTAAAACATCGCTGCACTGAAATATTACTGATCTAAAACATCATTGAACTCAAACATTACTGAACTCAAACATTACTAAAATGAAACATTATTAAACTGAAACATCACTCAACTCAAACATTACTGAACTCAAACATTACTGAACTCAAACATCACTGAACTAAAACATCACTAAATTGAAACATAATTGAACTTAAATATTTCTAAACTGAATATCACTCAACTGAAACATCACTGAACTGAAACATCACTCAACCGAAATATCACTGAATTAAAACATCACTTAACTGAAACATCAATGAACTGAAATATTACTAAACTGAAACATTACTCAACTGAAACATTACTTAAATGAAACATTACTATACTAAAACATCACTAATTTGAAATATTACTAACAAGAAACATTACTGAACTGAAATATTACTGAATTGAAATATTACTGAACTGAAACATTACTGAACTAAAATATTACTGAACTGAAACATTACTAAACTGAAATATTACTAAACTGAAATATTACTAAACTGAAACATCACTGAACTGAAATATCATTGAACTGAAACATTACTAAACTGAAAAGTCACTAATCTAAAATATCACTTAAACTATGGCAACTATTTTTTCAAATCATTCCGAGTTAATAACTATTCATGAAGCAAGTCAAGGATGTGTTTGGCTATGATTCAAGCATATACGGGAATCATATGGTAGATCATTGGATAAATGAACCTCGACTACAATATATAAAGATAATACAACCTGCATTGCTCAATTGAAGGAAGACTACATTAGAAGAGACATAGTACAACATATTTCACCAAATTGTATCTTTACTCACCATCTTCAAAATTAATGGTGAAATCAATATTCAGCAAATTCGATCAAATGACAATCTGGCAGATTTATTCACAAAGGTATTACCTTTTTATAACTTTTAAAAATTTGGTTTATGGTATTGGAATGCATCATCTTAGAGATCTTCAGTAATATAACGAATAGAGAGAGTAAACACCGTACTCTTTTTCCCTTAACCAATGGTTTTGTCCCACTGGGTTTTCTTTGGTAAGATTTTTAATGGGGCAGTTCCCTATTCATATGGATGGACATCCAACGGGAGTGTTATAAAATAATTATTTACCCGATGTCCACCAACAACTAAACATGTATTAATTATGCATACGTGATGGTTAAAGATAAGTGCAATTAGAACAATTCATTTTATAAGTCTACTAGAATAAATAAGGTTTATCTCCCCATTTATAATACCCACCAAGAATAAGACATTTTATGCTCTTATTATTTTCTCTCAATCTAAGATCTTCATTATATTATATTAAGGCCTAATACATCATCAACTCCTTGAACTTGTCCATAATAGTAGATTGGCTCCCTAAACTTTGCAAGTGTTTCACTAGCTTCTTAAATTTATTTATTTCATATCACTAACTCTCTGAACTTGTCCTTAAAAGTAGATTAGCTCCTTGAATTTTATAAGTGACTCACCAACTCCCTAGATTTGCTTAGTCCGTAACAGCTAAATACAAAAACCTATTAAACCTAAATTCTAAAAATACATCTTCATCTATTTGATATGTAATTTTTTCTCTTCTACTGCCTTTCAACCTATTATAAGAGGTAGTGTTGCAGGTTTGAGAGATCGAATGGATGAGGATTGAGAGTTAATATTATGGTTTTTGTACTTAGTTGTTACCGAATAAGTAAGTTTAGGGAGTTGTGAGATACTTATAAAATTTAGGGAGCTAATCTACTTTTATAGACAAATTGAAGGAGTTGGTGATACGGAATAATCAAGCTCAGGGAGCTTGTGAGACACTTGTAAAGTTTAGAGAGCCAATATACTATTATGGACAAGTTCAGATAGCTGATGATGTATTAGGCCGTATATTAATCTCCATATACATATACATTTATCTACATATAAATATTGTTATAATCATATTATAATCCATAATTTTATAATATTTATTAATTAATAATTTTAAATATTTGTATTATTTCATGTCATTTTCGAGTTAACAGGTCAACCCTAATCCAATCCAAAAATTTACATATCAATTGTGTATCAACAAAAAATGACCGACTATAATAATTATGTGTCGATTTTGTATCATGTATGGTGTAATAAAAATTTCACCCCAGGTTATAAGAGGTAAAATGTAGAAAAATGATAGATATAATAGGGTTCAAAGTTGATATTTTAATATTTTCTTAAGTAAATCGAGGATAATGTTATTGCATTAAGTTTAAGATCTGACTCATCCGAAGTCATGGTTTCGTCACTGATGATTGGTACATTTTTTTATGAATTATATTGACATTTTATAGACTTACCTAATTGTATTATATGGCAACCTTTTAAATTTCACTAAAAAATGTTATTTAGAATTTAAAAAATGGGGATCCCCATAGAGATGTTAATCCCTATAGGTAGGGATGGATCTAGGACCTGCCGCTAGTGGAGGCAAAGTATATATGATGTGTAAAAAAATTATCCAAATAAAACCAATGGAAACCTTGACAGTGCCTAGCATAACTTCGTAACTATATTAGACTAATTATCAATGGAAACAATAAGCAAATTATCACTGATTTTAGGTGTAAGCAATTTTTTTTATCAATCTCTTTAACAACAACTTGAAGAGTAGAGAAGCGATGGCGACAGTGCAAACGATAGCCGGAGATGATTCTGGGACTTAAAATTGCTATAATCAACCTAAATTGCATTAATTATATATAAATTGCTTCAATAAGTTTACTAAATTTCATTGAACTTAAGCATATAATAATTCCCCCAAATTACTCCAATCAAATTATATCATTCCCCCAAATTACTTCAATCAACTCAAATTGCTTCAATCAAATTACATTATCCCCAAATTGCTTGCTAAATTGAAATGCTCAATTGCTAAATTACTATTTACACAAAACAAACCAAATTCTCAATAAGAACCAGAACAGCAAAAGTAAAGAGATGAACTAGTAAATTGAGTTCAATTGAACGAATTAACATAACAAACATAACAAGCATAAGAAGAAGTAAATTGAGTTTAAATTTCAATCCACCTTCATCCCAGAGAGAAGGAGAAGTCATTCTTGAAGGAGGGACGACGGATGATAAGTCCACCATGGAGAAACAAAGATAAGAGTAGATTAGGTTTTTGGAAAATTGGATTAAGTGAAGGAAAGATTAGGGCTTTGGTGAGTTGTCTGCTGCTTCTAAGTAAGAGGGATGATCGTAATTTTTGTTTAAGAGGTTAGGTTAGTGCTTTATGTTTGAGAGAGGTTAGATATGATAAATTGTGCCGCTGCTTCTAAGTAAGTAAGAAGGACGGAATCACGGATGTAGGAGAAGAAAAGGGAGAAGGACAGAGTCGTAAATTTTTTTGTATTTTTTTTGTCCTTAGGCGATTGTTAGCCGCTTAGGCCCCGCCCCTGGACGCTGTCTAAACAATGATAAACAAAAGAATTTTTTTGTTTTATTATAATTCACTTTTGAACATTGTCGCATGATTATTCGTGAATTGTGTTTAATATTTTCAAATATTTTGGTTTAAATGCGTTCTCTACCTGTTTTCATGATATGATTTAAGACTTTATGGACATTGTTTAGTATCGTTTTGGTGAATTATATCACTTGTGAACATTATATTTCATTTGTTTGAATTGTTTTAATGATATTGTTGTTGAAATGTTAATGTTTACATATTTTTAAAGATATATGTTATAAATATACATGTTTTTAGATAGTATAATATATACTTTAATTGAATTTATATAATAATTTTGTTGATTTATAAATAAAAAGTACAAAAATACAAATCCTATTAGTCCTCAACTAATATCAAATTAATTCCCGACTAATCCCTGATATCGTATAAAACGACACATACATGTGGTAGGATCGTAGCCCTCAGATTAAGACACCACGTGTAACAAATAGGATCTTCAGATCAATAAGAAAACTTCTATGGTACGTTTCCCCTATAAGGGAAACCGCCATGCGGCTAGGTCAAAAGTTTCACATTACAAAGGACTTCTCATAGGACTAAAATCCTAACAGGAGAATGAATCATAACAATTAAAAGACTCATAGTAGACAAAAGATTCAATTTAACCCTATATATGAACATTTATAATCACATCTTACGGAACGTTAACAATTATCTCACAACTAGTCATTATTCTCCAACCCTTCCTAAATCATCTACTGACTTAGGCATCAAAACGGGTTTATTGGACTCCGCCCCCCTCTCTGACTTTGGTTCTTTTTACAGGATGATACACGAAAGACTTGGCAAGACATTCAGACTCTTAGTCCAAGTTCAGCTACACGGTTATCAATCCCCGATTAATCCTCGAAGCCTTAACGTCTTTTATGCGTAATTAAGTTATATATATTTTTTAGGAATGATATAAGTATTAAGATAAGTAATACATAACTTTTTTTTTGTGTTGTTGGTAAATATTGTTACATTTCTAATTTTAAATTAATTAATTTGGAATTTAAAAAATGGTAGATTACAAAATTGACTCAATTTA
Source organism: Euphorbia lathyris (assembly GCF_963576675.1). Lineage (NCBI taxonomy): Eukaryota > Viridiplantae > Streptophyta > Magnoliopsida > Malpighiales > Euphorbiaceae > Euphorbia > Euphorbia lathyris. The sequence goes on along the minus strand of NC_088917.1, from coordinate 5,340,563 downwards.
TAGACCCGTTTATATATTTAGACTCATTACCTCTTACCAAATTAGACACTTTTAAATTAGAATTTTCCTAAATACCCTTAGTATATATAAAAAATCCACATCAGGTTCAAGTTTATATAGTGAGCTGCTATATACCGCACCGAAATTTCGGTCCACCGCCCATTTGTGACATATTTTCCCTCCTAACTTTTCCTAACAAAAAAAGTGCAATTCTCTCAAATCCTCTCTACCTTCTTTGCATTTTCAAAAAACCGAGCTAAAACGACATGGCACCAAGGGTAGACAAGGGCAAAGGCTTCATGGGTGTCCTGGTAAGTGTTTTTGTTTAAAAAAATTAATGAAATCATGATTTTTGCCTCCGAAATCGGAGGCAAAAAACACAGAAATCGCACTAAACGGGTGCAATTTCCGTTTCCACCATAGGTGGAACGGACGAACTGTTCGTTCCACCTATGGTGGAGACAGGAATCGTCGCGCGTTCCACTACCCGTTCCACCTTATGGTGGAACGGGATCGCTACCCGTTCGACCTTATGGTGGAACGGGTGCGCCGCGTGTTCCACCATCTGGTGGAACGCGCGGCGCACCCGTTTGGCCCCACGGTCAAACGGATGCCCCATCCGTTTGACCAAGGGGCCAAACGTTTACGGCGCACCAGTCAGCCCTAGGGTCGACTGGTGCGCCGCACCCGTTTGGCCTGCGGCCAGGTAGTGTAAACCACCCGTCCAGGCAAAAAACGGGCCGGTTTGTGATTTTTTCTAAAAAAAATTTATTTCGGGCCGGTCGTTGGCAGACCCGAACACATAAAAAATAAGAAAAATGGTAAATTGAATATAATAAATAAATAATTGAATTTTTCGATATTTTACAGGATGATGTTGTTGAGGCGGGTTCTGGCCGCAGGCATACATCTTCACGTGTTGTTACTACCTCTGCTCGGCGGCAGCGGACGGAGCAGCATCGGTTCATGGCGGACGCCCATAGGGCATATGCAGCAAAGGAGGAGCGTGTCGGAGGTCAGAATGTGGCGGCTGATGTAGAGATGGATGGAGATGACTCTGTGCCTCGTCCTAGTTCTGATACTATCCCCGTACCTCGTGGAATCGTGATAAGGGGTCGAGACGGACGATTTTCTTCTACCGCGGGATCGTCTTTTGGTAAGAGAAATTTAAATGTGCTTATTTTTATTTGTTTTATTCGTGATTGTTAGAAAATATACCAAAAATTTAATATAAATCGTTTACTGTAATTTCAGGTAGCAGCAAGCGCTCGAGGAGTGCTACAGATGATGACTGGGTTGTGAAGGACCCCGTCCCCGAGGGTCCATTTGAAGGTGCTGTGATCCCAAGCTTTCTGGGACATGTTGCATGTGCTATTTGGGGCGGTCAGGATAGGGGCGTCCTTAGGTGTCATACCAGATCAGGGTATTGCTCGAAGCTGAGATTATGGTACAGTGGTTCTTCCAGGATGATTCAGTTTTGTATGGAGTCATCTGGCATGTTCCATCTACCTAGTATCATGCACGGTCATATAGATGCTGCTCTGATCACGGCATTTGTAGAGCGGTGGCAGCCAGACACGTCATCATTTCACATGCCGTTCGGTGAGATGAGCATTTTGATGCATGATGTGTGGGAGATATTGCGCATCCCCGTAGATGGTGCCATGGTGACTGCTGATGCGAGTATTGATGAGCTTAAGGTTTGCGTGATGGATTTGTTTGGGATGACTCGGGCTGAGTTAGATGCCGGTCACTACTCTTTTGGCGATATACGAGCCACTTCCGTCATGGATTATTGTTGAGGTGATCGGATTCCCGAGACCCAGGCTATCGCTTGGACGTGGCTGATGCTCGGTTCCACCTTGTTCGTAGACAAGAATGGTGACCGCATCCGACCTTCTTGCCTACTGGAGGTGCAGGACTCGGCAGCTGGAGCCGCTGGACTCTCTTGGGGATCGGCTGCACTAGGATATCTATACCGTCATCTTGGTATTACTAGTAGAGGAGATTGTGGGCAGATCACGGGTTGTCTGACATTGCTCCAGTCATGGATTTATGAGTACTTTCCTTGCTTTAGGCCTCATTGAGAGGCAGTTACAGTTGGCCCGGATCTTCCTAGGGCTTCCATGTGGCCATCTATATCGCTGGAGAAGAGCGATGAGCGGCTGAGAGCATTTCGCGCTCGGATTAATAGATTGATGGCAGATGAGGTACAATTGCTATATAATTATAAATACTGTTCAATTAAAACAAATTTGTATTACTTGTATGTGTTAATGTAGTTTTATACATCTGTAGGTGATGTGGATGCCGTATGGTCCTGATGCCGTTACGGGAACCCCGAGGACGGTATACGCTGGATGGATACGATATCGGGATGTGATCGAGCCATACATGCCGGAAAGATGCCTTCGACAGCTTGGATATGAGCAGACCATCCCCAGACCGATATTGCGGCCTTTCAAGGCTGTGCGTCCCTGGGCCAGTTTGAAGTATCAAGTAGATGTGCCAGATGTGATGGTGCAGGATATTTAGGACTCTTTTCCCGAGTTGGACGTGCTTAGATTGTCTATATTCACTCCAGCACGTACTCCATCGTCCTGTGAGGATCAGTACATGCATTGGTACACCCGTCACTCACACCCTCGTCTACTTCCGGAGATTGTTGCACCCGGACCGACTGTTTATACTCGCTCGAACAGTGAGATTGTAAGTCATTTTTGATTTTTCTCTACTGATCTACAAATATGAAATGATATTTACTGAAGTGTGAAGTGATATTTACTCTGTTTTTTGTTTGTTTCTTTTGACAGTGGGTTAGTCGTTTATCTACCTGGGGTGAAGGTGTTTTGGATCACATGAGTCATCTTGACGAGGATGCTGCGAATGTGTATAGACAGTCGTTGGAGCAGATTATGGGTGCTTGGCATTTGGCCAAGTGATTTATGACTGTATACTGGTTGTACGATTTATATTTCGACGTATTTTAGTACTATTATTAGTTGTACGGATTACAAAATTGGTATTTTGGTATTTTTATTTTTAGTTGTATGCTTTATTATTATTTTGGTGTTTTTATTTTTAGTTGTACGGATTACAGAACCTGTAACTAAACTGTAACATTACAGAACCTTACAGAACCTTATAGAACTCACCAGAATTCACCTGTAACAAACCTGTAACTAAACTGTAACATTACAAAACCTGTAACAAACCTGTAACTAAACTGTAACAAACCTTTAATAAACCTATAACATTACAGAACATTACAGAACATTACAAAACTTTACAGAACCTTACAGAATTCATCAGAATTCACCTATAACAAACCTGTAACTAAATTGTAACAAACCTTTAATAAACCTGTAACATTACAGAACTTTACAGAACCTTATAGAATTCATCAGAATTCACATGTAACAAACCTGTAACTAAACTATAACATTATAGAACCTTACAGAATCCTACAGAATTCATCTGTAACAAACCTGTAACTAAAATGTAACATTACATAACATTACAGAACATTATAGAATCTTACAAAATTCATCAGAATTCACCTGTAACAAACCTTTAATAAACCTGTAATATTACAGAACCTTACAGAACCCTACAGAACTTTACAGAACCTTACAAAATTAATCAGAATTCACCTGTAACAAACTTGTAACTAAACTATAACATTACAGGACCTTATAAAACCCTACAGAATTCACCTGTAACTAAACTGTAACATTACAAAACATTACAAAACATTATAGAATCTTACAGAATTCATCAGAATTCACCTGTAACAAACCTGTAACTAAACTGTAACATTACAGAACCTGTAACAAACCTGTAACAAAATTGTAACTAAATTGTTACATTACAGAACCTTACAGAACCCTACAGAATTCATCTGTAACAAACCTGTAACTAAATTGTAACATTACACAATACCAATAATTACTAATATCCCCTAAGTTTGGCCAATCTGGTCCACTGTGCCACCCTATCCTCATAGAAGCGCTCCCATCCTATAACGCTTTGAGCACGGTGCTGAAACCACCAACGTATTATAGGGGGCACTGGAAAATTAGGCGATAAATTTAAATGTATGTAGTGATGGCAGTGATTCCCTAAATGAGCTATACATATCTCACGTGCTGGTCTTGTAGCAGTGGATGCGGCATACAAGGGTAAGATAGTACCACACAACTCCAATGTTTCCCCACCCGCGAAGCCAAATAACATGACATCAACATTATATATTGTAGCAACCGGCCACAAGTCATCCCAAACGAGCATCTAATACTCCGGCGTACAACCTGCACCGTCCCAACCTATCCTATGAATAGCTGCATCAACACTATCAACAAACACTCTTTCATACAGACAACGGTTAGCAATTACTTCATTTCGAATGTTATGCCTAACTGTCTGCCACGCTTCTTCGCTACCAAAAATGTAAGTTGAAACCGTACGGAAGCCACAATTTCCATCACCTACAACGTCGTAGTATGATTCGACATATGGCTTAATTATGCCAACTATTTTATCGGCATGTACGAAGTCAGAACCATAATACGTATTTCCATCTGCATTCACGTATTTTAGTGTAAATGAACTATATATTGCCAAACATTTACAAAAAGAAGTTAGGTTTATCAAATAAAAATTACCTGATGATGCAGCATTATGTACCGATGATGAAGAGCTAATTCTGCCACTTCTACCACGACTCCTAGATGAACTAGTAGAACGAGCACATCCACGATGAGTTTCATTGTATTCCCAAGAACTCGGCATACATTTTGTGGATTTGCTCGCCCTAGGTCGTCCTCGAACGTGAATTTTGACATCGGGTTTGGTGTACTGAGCTTGATCAGGGTGTAGTTGATCATGGATAAGCATTGAAATATTACGTATTAGGGCTGGGTTGCCTTTAGAGACACGGTCCACTAAGGACTGAAAATATCATTGATCCTCGTTTAGATCATTACACCCTGCATTTTCATCAGTGTGACCATAATTGATTAAAAGTGTTCTCTAGAACACATGAACACTCTCAATACTGATCATTTGGTTCAGATCATAAGCTCGTTTGAGCTCGCATGCACATGGTATCTGATGCGAGGTTCTCAATACACAACCGCAATGCTCGTCCACTACAAGGCTCAACTCTCTCATGCGCTCTAACTCTTCATTCAGCAACTGCATACAGTGGTGAGAGACATTGAATACCAGGTGGTTTAATGGAAATCCGGCGAAAGTGACTCCTTGACGAAGCCGGGACTGCTCAAGCATGTACCTGAGATGAAGACAAAATTACTATTAGTTAGTGAAATGATACATGCATAAATGCAAATTCCTAAATTGCAGTAGAACAAATTGCAAATACCTTATATTAGTTGCTTGTGATTCAATCTGCTTGTGAACCTTTTGCCATACCGTGTCGAGGGAGCCAGTTGCAGTATTGAGCCATTGCTTTAGACTAGCATGTTCGCTCTCCACTCGACAAGAAGTTGTGTTGCCAAAATGTAGGAACTCCTTTGTCCAAGCAACAACAAACTTCTCCTTATGCACCAACCACATCTCCTCAACATATGAGATAAGATTTTTGTACCTACTCATCCTATCCTTCATCATGCTAGATTGGTCTCGTACTCCTCAATGGTTAATGATTGTAATATTATTTTCCATTTGCCATTCTTGAATTTAGAGGCATGTCCTTTATCTCCCAAAATTCTATACACCCGATCTTCCACATCCTTATTTATATGCCAAGTGCATAGCAAGTGCGCTGCTTGTGGAAAAACTTCTTTGATCGGCTTTAATAACCCAAGCTCCCTATCACTAACAATAACGGTCAGGTTAAGATCAAACCCAATCAAAATCCTCAGCCTTTGCAAAATCCAATGATAGCTCCCTTCAGTCTGGTCTTTAACTATAGCATACGCTATCTTGAAGTTGTTATTATATGGCGTCATCCCCACAATCCCAACAAACGGCATTTTGTACTTGTTTGTTTTGTACGTTGAATCAATGCCGATATACCAGTGGTAAGTCCTGAACATATCAACTAAATCTGGATGTGCCATAAACACATGCATTATCACACCGGAATCAGCCTGTGTGTAATTGATATATTTGTTCTCCACAGCAATATGGTAGAATTGACTAGCCAAGTCTCTACCTTCAAACCCGTCCTTCCTCATTTTGTCCCTGTAATTATATATGTGTTTAATTATTGGGTTGTCTTCTGGGTGTTTTTCTTTAACTGCTGCTAAAATAGCACAGGGCTTTGCTTGAACTGAAGTCATATCACGCACAATTTGTTTAGATGCGATACTGAGTCGGCTCATCTGCCGACTTCCCTCTGGATACACACGCATTGTATGGTTATGCATTCCAGTTAACCCAACCTTAGCTTGTATCCCCCATCCAGAAAGGTCTGCATGTTGATAGGCTTTAATCTGCAATTTACAGCGGCACGCTTTAGTTTTACTTTTTCTTATTGCAGGATCTTCATCAATTCTCACAACACCTCTATAGCGTTCACCCCGTGAACATCTCAACAGCCTCTGTTTTCCCCCATGTTTGTGCGAAGATATTACAATCTCAAACCCATTTTGAATAGCTATCTTTTTTGCCCAATCAATAGCATACTGACACGAAGGGAAAACGGTATCCGTTATGAAACACGAACTATAATCAATGTCATCGGGTTTCCAATCTTCTAACGGTACCTGAATATACAAAAAATGCATAGTAGGTTATCATAATTTACATTAAAAATAAAAAAAAATAGTTCGGGGCAATTTCTGTCCTTTTTTGCCTGAACGGGTAGCTTGCCCGTTTCACCATTGGTGGGAACGGGCAGAGCGTACTGCCGTTCCTTTGGTGGAACGGGTGGCTCGTACCACCCGTTCCATCGGTGGAACGGGTGGCGCATGCTGCCCGTTCCCTAGGCCGAACGGGTAGTTCATCCGTTCGGCCTACGGAACGGGAGTATGCGCTACCCGTTCAGGCAAAAACAAAATAAAAAATTAAAAAAAATTAAACAGACACGTATTTAAGAATCATAATATTACCTTGTGTTCGAAATCATTATCTTCGGGAATGCTTGGGTCCATTTTTGAAAAATCCAGGATTTTTGCTCGGGAGAGAAAGGGAGAGAGAGCTTTTAAGGTTTTGGATGAAATAAAATGAGAATGGCAATATGGTAAAAGAGGGGGCGGTGGATCGGAATTTGGGTGCGGTGAATAGGAATACCCTTTATATATCCAATGAACAAATTGAACTAGCAAAATACAAGTTAATTATACTATAGGTTGAGAAACTTTAACAGCATGATCTACCACTTCAAAGACCTCTATTCTGCTTCTTACAATCCTATGAAAAACCTCTCTTACCTGCATCTGTAATCTCCACCAGTTTCGCCACTTGTGTTGTTACTTCATCCATCTTTTTCGTCTCGACCAGAAATCAAAATCCCTCTATGAATTCAATCAAACTTTGGCCCAATTTTTCCATCCTGTGCATTTCATCTAATAACACAGTAAAACTTTTCTTCTCTTTCATCTTCCATTCTTCCCCAATTTTTTCCAGCAATCCAATCATACTTTGTGCCCATGTAAATTGCTTTGGAATCTGAAAATGATTAGCCAATTCATTCCTCTCTTGACATGACAGAGCCGCTACTCAATATGTTTTCCAAGTTTACGATTAGCAGTTCACGAGTTTTCTTCGTAGTGGGATCAACTGCTTATTAGCAGTCAGTTGATCCCATTGCGAATCTACTAGGCTGCTAATTAGCAGTTGATCCCACTGCGAATCTACCGGGCTAATGTAATGGATTCAAATATGTAAACGGGTCTATTAATTGAATCACTTGAAAGAGATGTTTAGCAAAATTTAGTTACGTAAGGAACATATGCCTTTAGGTACTAAAAAATGTGATTGGGAATATGACATATACCAATTACATAAAGCCCCCATTAAGCTAGATTAATTATTAATTAATGATTTTTTAATTATTATTTCTACCTAATCTAATACCCTTAATTTTAGTATTATTCCCCTAATCTAATTACTTTATGAAACTAATTAATATTTAGTGAGTGATTAAAATCTTAATTAATAACTGGTACATATGCTGTTTGCTTTTGATTAATGCTGCTCCTTTGTATAATTCCTTTAGGATTTTTCAAAAAAAAAAAAAAAACCTTTAGGATTAATTTGGATAAGTAAATAAAATTTTAAAAATTAATTTAAAAGTATAGATAAAAATAAATATTACCTCATCAAATCGATGATAAACTTTTTTATTAGATTAAATAAATAAATCATACTATACCTCAAAAGTTAATTTAAATTTTTGTACTTATTTTTTATATTTTGATTCTCTAAAAAAAACTTGTTTATTTGATTAATTATATGTTGAGAGACTACAAATTTAGAAATTCATGTGATGCATTGGTCGAGATTAAAAAAATAATAATTAAACTTTAACATTTATATCAAGTGATTCTTACATACATGTTTATTTTCTTAAGTTTATCAAAATATATATATATATATATTTCTTCTTCTTCGTTAAGTTTATTTTAAATGAATTACCTAAACAAATTTGGGAGAGGGTGATTGAGAGTGATAGAAGTTTATTGGGAATTGAGGAAAATATAGTAGTGGATAGGACGGAGTGGAGGGAGAGAATTTATGTTGCTGACACGGCGTGATTTCACGGTTTCGTATAATGGTTCATGTTAGCCGACCCCGAATCATTTTGGGACTGAAACTTTGTTATTGTTGTTGTTCATTAAGTTTATTTTAATCGGATTACATATATTTTACCGGATCTCTTAATCCGCTTGATTTGCTTCTATTGTTTATTATCATTTCATTTGTAATATTTTTTGATTTAGCAAGAGTAGAAATGGTAGATTTCATTCGTAGATCATTATATCTACGTGGTTGCAAAAGAAAGGACTCAGACTCGAATATTCAGAAGAGTTTAAATGCTGAAGGTTGAATTACATGTGCTTCTCTATAAATTTGGGTTACAATAAGTATATATTTAATCTGTTGTTTGTTTTAATTGTATCTTTAATGATTGATTTTGTTCTTTGTAATTTTTTCCTTACCTTTATGGATTCTGTACTACATAGTCTGTACTTATATAAGGTTTTATTCTTTACTTTTCTTAGGCTGCGTTTGTTTTAACTTTTGAAGGTGATGTTTGCTGTTTTGATCTGAAAAGCAGATTAAATACTGTTTGGTAACAAATAGAAAATAGCTGCTGATAACTGATTATGGATGAAATAGTTGCTGTTTTGTATCAGCACCATTTTGCTGCTTTTTGTTAAAAGCAGCTGCTGATTCTCTTTATTTTACAGAAGTGCCCCTTCTCCCTTCATGCGGCAGATTTTTTTCTTTTTCTTTTTTTACTACGGATACATAATTTTGTAAATCCATGGCATCTGTGATACCAAATGTAAAACTTTAGCATTGAACATGAGTTTTTCATCGCGTAAATTACACCCATGGCCACTGAACTTTACTCATTTTTACATTACCGCCACTGAACTTCATTTCTTCTCAGTATGGCCACTAAACTTTACACTTTTTAACATCGGTGGCCACTTAACGCCTCAAAACGACCATTGACGGCTAAAAATAAAAAATCCAAAGCGTTAATGATATTCTACGGAACTTTAATTCTTGAAAATTTTCGTTTTGATGTCATTTAGGTGTTGTTTGGTTAGGAGAGAGAAAGTGAATTTTTAGAGAGAGAAAGCTCCAAAAAATGTGATTTTTGAAAATAAAAAATGTGGTTTCATGGTAAATGTCGTTCTGAACAACTTTGATTCTTGAATATTTTCATTTTGAGATCGTTAACGGTCATTAAATGTCATTTTGAGAAGTTGGTTAAAATTGAGTGGCCACCGGTGTTAAAAAGTATGAAGTTCAGTGGCCATACCGGAAAGAAATGAAGTTGAGTGGCCATAATGTAAAAATGGGTAAAGTTCAGTGGCCATGAGTGTAATTTACCCGTTTTTCATCAAGGTAAGTAGATTATTATATGCTCCATATAGTGAATCATAAAAATAAATAAAATAATTATATATTGACTATATATATATATATATATATATATAATAAAATAAAGTTTAACCATTTATTTTTGGAAAAAAAAAAAAAAGCATAATTAAGTCCCTAAACTTTACATGTTGTAAGGATCAAATCTCTGATCAATTATTTTTCCACATTGAGTCATTGATCATTGATTTTGTTATGGATTTGATCCGTATTTAACTTTTCCGTCCAATTTAGGAGATGAGAATATGGATTTAGCGATTCTAATGTTGAAAATCACAAAATGAGAGAGGAGAAAATCGAGTTTGGAAGAATATACTGGAAATTAATTTCTATAAATTCGTTTTAGTTTTTAATTTTTATCTCTCCTAGTCAAGGAATTCTTATTTTTATTTTTCCATGTCAACAAGTCGAATCGCCCTAACGATGTATGCAGTCCAAACTCGATGAAAAAGTTAAATAAGAGCATAATCCATAATAGAATCAATGATCAAGAGCTCAATGTGGAAAAATAAATAATTAGGGGCTTAATCCTTAAAATAGCAAAAGTTCAAGGGTTAAATTATGTTTTTTTCCTTTTTATAGCTATAAATTAAACCCCCACGTATGTATATATATATATATAAATTTATTTATTAATTTAAAATATATCCATATTAGTCATTTTACGTATTAACAGCAACAGTTAATTGTAATTTTACCAAACACTAACAATCAAACAGTAAACAACAAACAGCAAACAACAACAGTAAACAGTAAACAGCAACAGCAAACAGCTAACAGCAGCAGCAAACAGCAAACCACAACGGCTGAACCAAACATGCCCTTATTGTACTTGCTGCTTTCTTATGTATGAAATGTACGCATTTTCATTAAAAAGTATCAATATATATTAAAAAGCTTAATACATCATTTTGCTCCCTGAATTTGTCCAAAAAAGTTGATTGATTCTTGAATTTTTAAAATGTTTCTATAGTCCCCTCAACTTGCATAAACTATTCAGTGAACCTCTGAACTTGCACAAAATTATAATCAATTGATCACCCGGTTATAAAAAAGTAAGGTGCATGTAGAATATGTGTTACATTCACATTAGAATGTTATTACATAATCCACAAAATATATTAAAAAAAAGTTCTTACTTGTTGAACTGTAAAATTTGTCTTCTTAATACTAGAACCGCATGTCTCGACCTTGGTCATTTTACTTCTTTTAAGACGCGTGCAATACATCTTTAGCATTTAACTTACTTTTTTTTGTAACTTAGTGATTAATTGAGTACATTTTACGCAAGTTCAGGAGGTTAACTGGATATTTTATGCAAGTTAAGAGACCTATCAGGATATTTTAAAAGTTTAGGGGTCAATCAAGCTTGTTGGCCAAGTTTAGGCGTAAAATGATGTATTAAGCCAATAAATAACAATTAAATTTTAGGCTTAATGCATATTTACACTCTCAATTTTGGCAAGTTTTACATATTGGCACCCTAAACTTTTAAATAACTTATCACACACTTATAGTTGGTTTCAAAAATCTATCACACATCTATAGTTGATTTTAAAAACTATATATAGTTTGATCATTCGGACCTCCTACACACAAAATCGATGATCAGTCATCTTTTATAGATGAGGCGACATACAGAACGAACTCATGCACTTTTTTTTTAGCACGCACATGCCACTTCATCTGTCAAAGATGACAGATCAACGATTTTGTGTGTAGATGGTCCGAATGAGCCAACTCTAGGTGTGTGATAGATTTTTAAAGCCAACTATAAGTGTGTGATGGATTTTTAAAACCAATTATATATGTGCAATAGATTATTTTAAAAGTTTAGAATGCCGATAGATAAAATGTACCAAATTTAAGAGCGTAAATATGTATTAAACCTAAATTTTTAAACATTTATATTAAGTGATTCTTACATGCATGTCAAGTATCAATATATATATTTTAAAATTATACTTGGATATACAATTATGTCTTGATGGTTATATATATAACGTACCTGTTTGGAAATTAGCTGTTAGCTGTTAGCTGATTACATTAGCTGTTAGCTGTTAGCTGATTTGAATAGCTGATTTGATTAGCTGTTTGTGTAGACCTGTTTGATAAAAAATTAGCTGATTGATAATAGCGGTTTGTGCAAAAAGACGAATAAGGGCATTAATTTTGGCGCAGGAGAAGAGGGAGTCTATCTATTAGGGTTAAAAAAGTCCATTAATTTTAATATTGCAAAACGCTAATTGAAAAAGCTCCTTTTAAGAGCTTTTTCTAAATTAGCGTTTTCATCTCAAAACTCTCTTCCAAACCTCTCTCCACCAAACACTTCAATTAGCGGTTTCAAGGTCAAACCTCTAAAGTTGGTCAAAACCGCTCTTTTTATACCAAAACGCTCTTTACCAAACAGGGCCATAAAAGATAGAGTTAGTGGGATTGGATATTTATAGAATTTAATTAAATAACTTCTATATACTAGCAAAATTTTCTTCAAAGTTTTAGATTATTAATGTTATATAAAAAAAAGCATTAGTGATGAGAGAATAAAGAAATTAAATAAAAGGGTTTTTTGATAGTTTCCTTTACATTAGGCATCTTTATATATTTAGCATGGTTGACATGCATAAAATTAAGGAAAAAATTAAAAAATATATATATCATGTGGTTTGCTTTTGTAAACAATACAAAATTTTGCAAACAAAAATTTAAAGGATGTCTATTTTACTAAGTAATAATTTTTTAAATAACATAGTTTATTTATGATGACATGTCCAATGATCATATATTTTGATCAAAGGGCATATTTGTCTTTTAAAATTATATATATATATATATATATATATAGAATCTTCTCACCAAATCTAACTATGTTATTTAAAAAGCCGTTATAAAACATACATTTTACGAACTTTTAATGTGTTTGTAAATAGAGCAAAACATAAATGTTTTTTTTGTACTTTACCGTAAAATTATATATGTTGAATACATCGGGGTTTTTGTATTTGGTTAAATAACCCGATTGCTTTATGTATTTTGGAGATGTTTTATTAGCCCTCCTAATCTTACTCAAATTGATATGATTTCTTGGGGAATATATGATTGGTTGGCTATGGGGAGGGTAATTTCACATCTGCATGTGTATACTTTTTTTTTTTTTGCTAAATGGAACTCGTTCAAATTTTTTTACTACAGAATATTTCATGGAAACATCCTTTACATGTGGATCAATGTCATCCTTTGGATTTGGAAGACTCATAGAAACCGTTCGATTCGGAGAAAGAAATATTCACTGAAGATGCGAATGACACCTTTTAGCCATATATATAAGAATCACCACCATCCGTCTAAGCAGTCGTACATATAGGAAGCAACTGTTGTATCAATATAAATAATTGTGTAAAGGACAGAGCGCGTTGCCTAACACTTCAGAGATCCGAAAGCTGTATGCCCAATGAAACCAGGACACTTGGCAGCACGCTTGGTACATGGCAGCGTGCATCACCTGACGGCGTCAGTATCTGTATTTGGCAGAGCCAACCGAAGGCTGACACATGTCTGATGACTCATTTATGGCGAATTTAGAGAATGACGAAGGTTACTTTTGGTAGCCACTATAAATAGAAAAGGTATACAATACGTTTGAGATATGTAAACACAACTATTATCAATACTTTGATTACCTTCAAAGTTTTCTAATTTAAGCATCGGAGCGAAAGGTTCTAGAAGACTATTCAGAGATAACAATATCATTGGTGCAGTGAGTGTGGACCTATTCGTCCTCTTCAAGAACAATATTTACCCCTATAGAGCTGGCTCAGGGAGCATAGCCAATCATTCAAGAAGAAGGTGTAGTGGAATCCTAGCCGGATTCTCGACTAGTCTCCTACGGCCAACACCATGAGGAGCCTATGGGTCCTCAACACCAACGACCTCACGATAATATAAACATGCAGTTTAGCCAAAACCTTAACCAAGTTAATTGCGAGATGGACGATGTTAGAGCTAAGCATGCGACAGATATGGTATAGATGAGGGAAAAGCTAAAAGTGGCAAAGGAAGCTATGCGCCATGTCAACCGTAAAAACACATGTGCCACAATTCAACATCTCTTCAGTCCGATGGTGCAGTATGAAAGAATCCCATCACCTCAGGGACATCGGTCCAGGATGCATAGTCTAGAAGGAAGGTAATGGAGCATACAATGAGCATGTATTCAGGCTCAAAGGTGACCATTATAGGGACTTATCACTAGAGATTCCTCAATGGAGAGAAGATTTAGAGAGAGTCTGAAGGTAGGAGCCTAGGAATCATTCTCGAGAACGGGCGGTTGAGGATGCTGACAATCCCTAAAGGCGTCGACCAGTCCGAGAGCAGTTGGGGAGAGGCAAAACCTAGAGTATGAGGAAGATGACGAGCGTAGCTATCAGCAAGCGCGAGATAGCCAAGAATGAAGTTTTTCATGAGAGGACAAAGCACATCAAAATTGATTGTCACTCCATCACAAAAGAAGTACAATCTGGCAAGTTTCATCTTCTACTTGTAGCATATACAGATCAATTAACAGATTGGTTCACCAAAGCTCTACATTCACCGTTAGTCAATTCTTTCTTGCATAGAATAGAAATAATGGACATTCACCTTCCCAGCTTAGGGGGAGCGGGACATTAACCATATCAGTTATATAGTTAACTGTATTATGTTTAGAACTAAAGGCTGCTAACAGTTAGCGAATAGTTATACAATTGTCTATATAAAAGATAACTAGATGCAACTTTATCAATTTTTAATGTATCTCCTTTAAAATTATACTTTTGGTTCCTTCTATATTCTTGTAGCTCTTTTTATCAAGAATCTCTCACTATATATATATATATATAATCAAGTTTACCATCAAATTTTATATAGAGAGTCGTCTCCAACACAGATTCGGTAACTGGAATAATCATCTTCTAGATAATCTATCATTCAATATTCATGCAATTCGAAAGTATAAATAAATGAATCCAAAGAACATCTTAATGTGGCATGAAATTCTATTCTAGGTATTGAAGATTTTATTATTAATTAATTAATTAATTATTAATGGTTTAATTAAGAATTCCTATATTATTTCAGTGACATAATAAAAACTTTTTGCATTTTTTATTGTCTGATTTTTTTTATATGCGTATTGGATTCCATTCTCCATAGATTGGGAATTTTTTTTTTTTTTTTTTAAGAATAGATTGGGAACTAATGATATTGTAATTAATTTTCCATATTATCAATTAACAAATTAATTAAAAATACTAGTTTTGTAGACAATACCAATTATGAAATTTAATAATAATAATTTTTTTTTTTTACAATGGAGGGGCTAACCCCAAGAAAACACTAAAAACAGACCGATCATTAAAGACGGGTCATTCCGGAAAGCCCATTCCCATAAAAATCAGAAAAAAGAATATTCTGGATGCCTGCAGGAGGCGCATCACACTCGTGAAGACCTAAACTCAAACTCTCTATGTAGTTTGTGTTAGAAAAATGGCTTTGGTGTGTTGAATAAAAATGGCTTTGAAAGTGTGGGGTATATTTGTCTTTAAGCACTTTGCTCTCAAGAGCACTTTTACAATCCCACATGAGAAACTTATAACCCTTTGAGTGGGTATATATAGAATTGGGCTTTAGAAGCCTTTAAATTATGTTAAGTGGTTTTTAGCAAATATACCACACACGCGCGCTCGCTCGTTCGTTCGCGCGACGCCCGAATTTTATTTTATTTTTTATCCGTTTCAACTTCTTTGAATTTTTCTTCAGCATTTTAATTAGTAAAAAACGGAACCTTATTTATCTCCTGGTCTCACTCCACGTTCTAACGTGTATATGAACGTTCTAACGTTCATATTTCTGTGGCCTATAAATACAATAAGTTTCCAGCTTTGTATACACAGTTTTTTGATTTAATCTCTTCAATCAAACTTTCTGGGCATTTAAAATTACACTCTTGCTGTTCCATCATCTTCGACTTTGAGTGCACAAGTTTGAAGGTTTCTGTGTTAACCTTGGAGAGCGACCGAAATTACAGATTGCACCTCGGTCTGCCGAAATCGCTTTCAAGACAGTGGCCTCCGCCACGGCACAGTTCGATTTCCGTTCTCAATTTCAATTCGGTTTTTTCTGTAGCCCTCGTTTGTTTCTTACAATTTGAAAGCGAGTTCTGTTTCGCAATCATGTCTGCTTTAATTGCGAAATCCCTTCCTGACCTCTCCAAACTTGAACCTCTGGACGGTCTTAATTACAAAAGATGGTCGCAGAAAATTCTGATTTTCTTTGAACAGCTCGAACTGGACTATGTTGTTGTCCAGGATCCACCTTCTGACCCAAATGGTCCTGCCATGTCTCTGATTGTTCAGCAGTACGACACTCGTTCTGCAAAATACGAAAAAGACAACAAAATAGTTAGGGGTCATCTCCTAAATCATATGTCGAACCCACTGTTCGATATTTTTGTCAATAAAAGGTCTGCCAAAGAAATTTGGGATACCCTGAAAGAAAAATACGGGTCTGATGATGCAGGCAAACGTAAATACGTGGTTGGAAGATGGCTCAATTATCAAATGGTTGATGAAAAACCAATCATTGACCAGATTCATGAATATGAGAATCTAGTTGCTGAAGTTCTGGGTGAAGGCATGACAATGTCTGATCTGCTGCAAGCCAATGTCCTCCTGGAAAAATTTCCACCCTCCTGGAGTGATTTCAGAAACCATCTGAAGCACAAGAAAAAGGACTTCAGTCTCCAGGAGCTTGTCAGCCACATGAGAACTGAAGAAGCAAATAGAATGAAAGATAAGCAACTTTCCTCAAAATCTGTTTCAATTAATGCTAATATTGTTGAATCTGTTGTGGTGCTAAAAGACAGGACCAAAGGACCCTCAACCAAATTCCAAAAAGGCTCAAACCAGAACAAGCCTTTCAAGAAGAATGGAAGAATTCAGAAGTGGAAAGTAGTGGAATGTTTTGTGTGTGGTAAACCTGGCCACAAGGCATTTCAGTGCTACCAAAGGAAGAACCAACAACACACCAATCAGAATCCAAACAACAGAGCTGCTCCACAATCCAATCTGGTGGAAAATGAAGAAATTATTGCTGCTGTTGTGGTTGAAGCTAATCTGGTTGAAAACAAAACGGACTGGGTTCTAGATACTGGAGCTACAAGACACTTATGCTCAAACAAGGACCTGTTTAATCACTTTGAGGACGCTGCCGATGGGGAATGCGTCTACATGGGAAACACCACTACTGTTGGTGTTGTCGGTAAAGGAACAGTTTTAATTAAGTTAACTTCTGGAAAAAGCTTGTCTTTAAATAATGTGCTGTATGTGCAGCTTGCTAAATAAGGCTGGTTTAAAAATTATTTTTGAGGCTGATAAGGTTATTCTCACTAGGAATGAGACTTTTGTGGGAAAAGGGTACCTAGCCGATGGCCTCTTTATTTTGAACACTGTCCATGTGAATTCTGTTGGAATTAATGCAACTACATCTGCTTCTGTTTACTTGAGTGAATCCATTGATTTGTGGCATGGTAGATTAGGACATGTAAATTTTACTTCCATTAAAAAATTGGGAAATATGCATGTTATAAATGTCACTAATTCTGAAATTAATTCCAAATGCTCTATATGTGTGGAAGCAAAATTTGCAAAGAAACCTTTCTTACATGTTGAGAGTAGAAGTACAAAACTGCTTGGTTTAATTCACTCTGATTTGGCTGATTTTAAAAATTCTGTTAGCAAAGGTGGCAAAAGATATTACATTACTTTTGTTGATGACTTCTCTAGATATACCAAAAGTATATTTATTGAAATCAAAAGATGAGGCTGAGCATATGTTTATTAAGTTTAAATCAGAGGTAGAAAATCAATTAGATAAGAAAATAAAAAGGCTTAGATCCGATAGGGGAGGTGAGTATGGAACCTTTTTCCTTAAGTCCTTTTGTGAGAATAATGGCATTGTACATGAGACTAGTGCACCGTATACACCTCAACAAAACAATATAGCTGAAAGGAAAAATAGAACTCTCAAAGAGATGATGAATGCCATGTTAATTAGTTCTGGGTTATCTGATAACATGTGGGGGGAAGCTGTCTTATCTGTATGTTATATTCTGAATAGGGTTCCTCATAAAAAGTTAGATAAAACTCCTTATGAACTGTGGAAGGGTTTTTGCACCCAATTTGAATTTTTTGAGAGTTTGGGGTTGTCTTGCTAAAGTTGCATTTCCATCCTTTAGAAAGCCAAACATAGGACCCAAGACCTTTGATTGTGTTTTCATTGGTTATGCCTCAAATAGTGCCGCTTATAGGTTCATGAATCTAAACAACTATAGCATATGTGAATCTAGAGATGTAGTGTTTTTTGAAAACACCTTTCCCCTAAAGAAAGACAAACAGTGTGATGCAACTAGTGCTTCTACTTCATCACCTATTCCTACTCCAATTGTGTCTGCTTCATCTCTACCTCAGGATGAGAATGAAAATGATGTTGCTTTTGAACCTAGGAGAAGCAAAAGAAGAAGAATAGAAAATAGCTTTGGACCAGATTTCATTTCAGCCTTTCTATTAGAAAATCCAGATAACATTACTGATGAGATTATGTCTGCCTATCTAATAGAAGAAGACCCAAAAACATATAAAGAAGCAGTCACTTCTATAGATGCTGATTTTTGGAAAGAAGCTATTAAGAGTGAAATAGATTCCATTATGGACAAGCATACATGGGAATTAGTTGATCTGCTAAAAGACTCTAGACCTATAAGGTGTAAATGGATATTTAAACGAAAATTGAGGCTTGACGGATCCATTGAAAAATTTAAAGCTAGATTAGTTGTAGTGGGTTATAGTCAAAAGAAAGGAATTGACTATTTTGATACTTATTCTCCTGTTACTAAAATCTCTACTATTAGAGTTCTGATTGCCATTGCAGCAATTCATAACCTGGTGATACATCAAATGGATGTAAAGACGGCATTTCTAAATGGAGATTTAGAAGAGGAGATCTATGTACACCAACCAGAAGGACACGTCATACCTGGACACGAGGACAAAGTGTGCAAATTGAGAAAGTCACTCTATGGGTTGAAACAAGCACCCAAGCAATGGTATGAAAAATTTAACAGTGTTTTACTTTCCAATGGGTATGTGGTTAATGGATCGGATACATGTGTCTATTCTAAATCTTGTGATTCGAATTATGTGATTATATGCCTATATGTAGATGACAAGCTTATCTTAGGGACAAGCTTAGATATGGTTAATGACACAAAATCCTTTCTATCTTCTCACTTTGACATGAAAGACATGGGAGAAGCGGATGTTATTCTTGGCATCAAAATTACTAAGACAGAAAATGGGTTCTCATTAGGACAGTCACATTATGTTGAAAAGCTGTTGAAAAAATTTAACAGTTTTGATGTAGTTCCAGCTAGAACTCCTTATGATCCTAGTGTAAATTTAACAAGTAATAAGGGAGGAAATAGTGTCTCCCAAGAGGAATACGCTAAGATCATAGGTAGTGTAATGTTCCTAATGAACCATACTAGACCTGACATAGCCTATGCTGTTAGTAGATTGAGTAGATATACTCACTGTCCAAGTAATGAACACTGGACTGCACTTTATCGCTTATTGAAATACTTAAGAGGTACCATGAATTATTGTTTGCACTTTACTAAATTTCCTGCTGTTTTAGAAGGATATACTAATGCAAATTGGGTATCTAACAATGATAAGGTGAGTTCCACCAGTGGCTATGTTTTTGTTTTAGGTGGTGGTGCAGTTTCTTGGAAATCATCCAAGCAAACCTGTATTGCTCGATCAACCATGGAATCTGAATTTATAGATCTTGAATTGGCTAGTCAAGAAGCAGAATGAGCTCTAGTAGCAGATGTTCCATTGTGGGGGAATTCTTCTGCACCCATTTCATTGCATTGTGATTCACAGGCAGCTATCGGTACAACAAAGAATAGTGTCTACAATGGAAAGAGAAGACATATTCACATTAGACATGGAATTTTGAAACAACTCCTGAAGAATGGGGTAATTGCCTTAGACTATGTGAGGTCAGAAAAGAATCTAGCAGATCCTTTTACAAAAGGGTTACCTAGAAGAGTTGTACTTGAGTCGTCAAGGGGAATGGGACTAAAGCCTGTTGAGTAAAGGAAATATGGTGGACACCATTCGTGGTCAAACGAAACCATATTGTACTTGTTATGCACTATACTACTCCCATTCCTATGGCAAATAATAGTGCGTGTGTAATCCATAGCC
The DNA here is from genome assembly GCF_963576675.1 of Euphorbia lathyris. NCBI lineage: Eukaryota > Viridiplantae > Streptophyta > Magnoliopsida > Malpighiales > Euphorbiaceae > Euphorbia > Euphorbia lathyris. The sequence continues at coordinate 5,320,173 of NC_088917.1, read as the reverse complement.
CGATTAAGTGGTGGTTCATGATCATGGACCTGATGGATGTGTTTTGAAGGCTGAGTTATGAGAAACTCGTAATGATCTCATTTTGAGATCACCTACTTGAGTGTGGAGGTGGGCCGCCTTCTATGAAAGACTCAGGCAGTCTTTCTAGAGCACTCATGAGACCCAAGGTGTACGCATGACCTTCAAAAGCATTGTAATGTATTATCGCGGAACAACAAAAGTTTTTAAGGTTATTTACGTGTTGTGGGGGGTCTCAGATGAAGTCTTAGAAGTTCAAGAGCAATTCACTTCTAAAACGTCACCCTGTTGCCTCATCTCACTACGTATCAATTCAATCGAAAGACATTGATACTTAAGTTCTTCATAACCTTATCGTATTCTTTTTATTTGCCGAGAAAATTATCTTCTTTATACTATTTTAAAATTGTTTTTATAAAGCCATTTGTGGGGGGATTGTTAGAAAAATAGCTTTGGTGTGTTGAATAAAAATGGCTTTGAAAGTGTGGGGTATATTTGTCTTTAAGCACTTTGCTCTCAAGAGCACTTTTACAATCCCACATGGGAAACTTATAACCCTTTAAGTGGGTATATATAGAATTGGGCTTTAGAAGCCTTTAAATTGTGTTAAGTGGTTTTTAGCAAATATACCACACGCGCGCGCTCGCTCGTTCGTTCGCGCGACGCTCGTCCCGACTGGACTGGGCCCGAATTTTATTTTATTTTTTATCTGTTTCAACTTCTTTGAATTTTTCTTCAGCATTTTAATTAGTCAAAAACGGAACCTTATTTATCTCCTGGTCTCACTCCACGTTCCGGAATTACAGATTGCACCTCGGTCTGCCGAAATCGCTTTCAAGGCAGTGGCCTCCGCCACGACACAGTTCGATTTCCATTCTCAATTTCAATTCGGTTTTTTCTGTAACCCTCGTTTGTTTCTTACAGTTTGTCACCCAATCAGTTGCTTTGTTTCTTTCCCATATGATATGAACGAGCCGCACCTCCCACTAATAATTTATATTAATGGATTCTAAAGTGGAAGAGGAATAAATGAAAATGTGGATAGGGAATTGGGATTCTCTTTAATAGCATATGGAAATTGGTGAATTGTCCCCATCAAACATACCTTTATATAATATTTTCTAAAAAAAAAAAAACTTAAACCACTTTTTGACCCTCGATCTATTTAAAATTTTATCATTTGGTCATGGTCTATTATTTGATCATATTTGGCCCTTTACCTATCTCAATTGGTGAAATTTCATCCAATTTGAATAAAAACTTAACATAATTGTTAAACTATTGACACGTGACAATATTTTGATATTTAAACTTGATAAATTTTAGTTCTGGGATTTGTTTTTATTTTCTTTTTCTTTTTTAATCTAATTAATTATTTTGACATAAGAAATTTTATGTGGTAAGTAAACTTTAGGACAACGATGTGTCAAATCCATCTGTTAAAATATCACCACATATTAGGAGAAACAACAGTTTTATCAAATCTCTATCCAAACTGGGTAAAATTTCACGAATTGTGATAGTAGAAGGTTGGGAGATAGAGGAAGAAGCATTATCAGATATACATGTGAAATAAGCGGTGTCATTATTGGTAGATTCAGCAACAATGATGATGAGAGGATTGGTCGAAGGGATGATCGACAAAAAAATTCGGTGAAGCAGAGGTTGTCGCAACAGAATTATAGGGGTTTTCGATCTCTGATACCATATTGTAACGGAGAATTGAAAGAATATGATTGAATTAATTAATTTCCTTGAACTAAGGTTCTATTTCAATTAAAACTAAATAAGTAAAGTATTTATCTTTAACACAACTAACAAATAATTAAGAATAATTACAGAAGTAATTATCGTTAATAATTGTGGTAGAGCCAAATTTTTATTGCTTGAAGTGTCGGTAAATTATATACGTGGTGTACAATTTTTGTCATTTTTCACGACAACTTCTAATTTTGCATTAAAAACTGTATAACTTTTTGGTACCTCCCATTAAAATGTATAACGAGTAATTATGATCGGTCAATGCAAAGTCACATCAGCAATTTGACATCCATAAAAGTCAAAATTGATGACGTGACGCGTTGACCGGTTAACTTTTGACTTTTAAGGAAGTCAATTGGCTGATATGATATGTTGATTTTGTATTAACCGGTCACAATTACTGGTTATACACTTTAGTGGGAGATCACCAAAAGGTTGCACTAAAATGTAAAAAAAGACATGTTATATACCATGTATGTAATTTATCCCTTGAATCGCAGAAAATAAATTCAGCACATATTAGTCGTGCTCCTTTTTTTTATCATTACCGAGGTTAAAACAATGTTGTTTTCCCCTCTTTGGGGCAAAAAAACAAATGGTGATCACCCCCTCTTTATGACTACTTCCTTGATAAATTTTTCTTTTTTTTTTTTGGTAAGAAGGGAAGAAAAAAACAAACAAACAAAAACCTAATCCGGGATCAGTCTAGGAAGACTGACCCCAATCCTATCCTCAAGAAGAGAATGTAACAGAAAAGAAGGAGGAACGGAAAGGGTAGAAACACCTAACATCCCCCCATGCCCAGCAGCTGCCAAGCGATCCGCCACGCGGTTTTGCTCCCTATAAATATGGGAGAAGGTAAGAGAATCGAAGGCAGGACGAAGCCTCAAGATGGCTTTAATGAGATTCTGACTCTTAAGACAAACAGCCTGTCTATCCGAAATCCTGTTGATAGCCTCCAAATTGTCAGACTCCACCGAAAGTCTTTTAACACCCATGCGAATGGCGAGTTTAATGCCAGACAAGATCCCCCAGAGCTCCGCAGTAAAGGAGGAGCCCGTACCTAAGTTATGGGTAAACCCAGCCAGCCAGGCGCCACCAGCATCCCGAAGAATTCCACCAGCAGCAATTCTGCCATTACTAAGGCAGGAGCCATCCGTATTCAACTTGACAACCCCTTCCCTGGGCTTCCTCCAACCAACTAACTGGACCTCTTTAACCGGGGAGGGGTGAACCAGGGGCTCTCCTTCAAAACTCTTTGTAATAACAGAGAGTTTTTTTGAGAAGTAAAACCGGAGGTCAGGAATAAAGACAGTCTTCTCAGCAAATAACTCTTCATTCCTCCATTTCCACATTTGGTGACAAATAATAGCGAAGAGAATAGCCCCGTGCTCCATACTGGCCAACAAATTCCCATTAACGCCTTCAGAGAACCAGTCAATATCAGAGAACCCCATAAAGGAAGGAAGGATGTGGTGAGGAAGGACCCCTTCCCAAACCTTTCTACTATTCGGGCAATCCCTCAAAGCATGGCACAAGGTTTCCACATGGCCGCTGCATCTGCTACAGGCACCAGATATAGCCAAGTGCCTTCTGTGTCTATCTGCATTCGTGAGGAGCCTGTCTTTGACTCCCAGCCATAGGAAACTCCTAATGCGGTAGGGGACTTTGAGGGCCCAAATGGACTTCCAAATTTCCAAGGGAGGATCAGCCCTATTAGGGGTAAAAGCTTCATAGGCCGATTTGCAAGAATAAGAACCATTATTAGTCAAGGCCCAGCAGTGTCTGTCCTTATCCTCCTCCTGATTACTAATCTTCACACCTCTAATATTAAGGAGGGTCTCCAGGCTAAGAAAGGAGTCGAACTTAGACCAGATCCAGTCTCCCTCCGAGTCCACCACATCAGCAATTCTCCAGGAGAGGAGATCATTCGGCGGAGGGGCGATGCACACCTCAATCAACGGTTTGTCACCAATCCAGGTGTCATACCAGAAACTAATGGATCTCCCATTACCCACCTCTAAGCCAATCCCCATACAGAACTCAGCAAAAACAGCACTAAGCCCTTTCCAGAGGAAGGAACAGCTGACAACCCTCTCCTTCGGGCCACCAAAGATTCTATCTTTCCTATACTTGCCGCACAGAAGACGAACCCAAAGAGAGGAGGGGGATTGCCACATTCTCCAAAGAAGCTTCATTAACAAGACTTTATTATTGTCCTTAGCTTGCCTTATACCAAGACCCCCCCTGCTCTTAGGCTGGCAGACTTCCTTCCAAGGGACCAGGTGAATCTTCCTCCCATCCCCAGACTCTCCCCACAGAAAACGCCGATTAATTTTATCAAGGTCATTGAGGACCGGCTCAGGGAGCTTACAGGCTTGCATGATGTGATTTGGAGCAGCGCAGTTGATAGACTGGATTAAAGTAAGGCGACCTGCAAGGGAAAGAGAATTAGCTTTCCAGCTAGCACACAAACCGTTAGATTTGTCCAAAATGTCTTTAAAAGAGGCTTTGGACACCCTGTCACTATGAAGAGGGACCCCAAGGTATTTCCCAAACGATTGAGTCAGGGGAATGCCAGACATCTCACTCAGTCTTCTACACAAGCTATTATCCATATTCTTGGAACAAAGCATAAAGGATTTATGGATGTTAATCTTCTGGCCAGAAGCCTCACAAAAGCAGTCGAAGATATCCATCACAACCTTAATTTGTTCCTCATTACCCTCCACAAAAAGCATGACATCATCAGCAAAGAGTAAATGGGTAACAGGGGGGCAATGTCTGTTGATGGAAACAGGGTGGAGAGTCCCTTTGCTCACCGCCTCTTGGATCAGGTGAGACAATCTTTCCATGGCAATAACAAAAAGGAAGGGGCTCATAGGATTCCCTTGACGAATACCCCTGGATGGAGAGAACTCATTCGACATATCCCCATTGATCATAACCTGGAAAACAGGAGAGGAGATACACTTTCCAATCAAATTCTTCCAGTTCTCCGGGATACCAGCTTTGGCTAAACTATCCAGAAGAAAGCTCCAGTTCAACCTATCATAGGCTTTCTCCAGATCCAGCTTGAGAGCCACGATCCCTTTCTTGCCTTTCTTAATCTTCATAGAATGGACAACCTCCTGGGTAATAACAACGTTATCCATCAATTGTCTTCCAGGAACAAAGCTCCCTTGATTTTGGCTGATAATATCCGGAAGGATCTTCCGGATTCTATTAGCCACAATCTTAGTAATAGCTTTATACAAGACATTACAAAGACTGATGGGTCTCATCTGGAGAAAGAAAGAAGGCTTGGCAACCTTAGGAATCAAGACAAGGAGGGTTTTATTAACCAAACTGATATCGTTCGAACCACCAAAGACACCTAACACAAAGCTGTATATACCCTCTTTAACAGTGTCCCAGTGTTTATGATAGAAACTAGCGGGGATACCATCAATACCAGGAGCCTTAGTGGAACCGATGCTGGAGAAGGCCAGATCAATCTCTTTAAGCTCAATGGGATGGAAAGCATTATTAATAGCATCCTCCCCCAAACGAGGAAAGGAAATGCCAGAGTGGGCACTCTCTAGGTCCATAGCTTCCTCTCTGAACAGGTCCTTGTAGAAATCAAGGGCAAGGCGCCGAATGTCCTCCTCCTCAAAAATCCACTCACCACTGGCGTCTTTAATAGCCTCGATCCTATTTCGCTGTCTCCTAATGATCGTTGAGAGGTGGAAAAACCTGGTATTCCGGTCCCTGTCTTGAATCCAAGCCTTCCTAGATTTCTGGAACCACAGAAGCTCTTCCTGTCTAAGCACAGCTTCCAACTCATTCTGAAGAGCTCTTAGGTTACCATTCAGGCTATGATCAAAACGAACCTCCAAGCAACGCTGAACACCTTCCATTCTCCTCAAGAGTTTGTTCTTCCTCCTGATAATATGACCAAAAGTATTTTTATTCCAAACAGCCACATTCCTCTTGAATTCCTCAGTAGCGAGGAGAACATCAGAGTGGGGATGCCAATTGCTTTTAACGAAATCCTTAAACTCGGGGTGAGACTCCCAAGCCACCAGATACCTAAAAGGTCTATTACCTTTCAGCCGATTTCCTTTGACCAAATTAATAAGGATAGGGCAATGGTCTGAGTGACGGAAAGGGAGATTAAGTACCTTGACCTCAGGAAACCTATAAATCGCTGCAACATTAGCGTACACCTTATCCAACCTAACAAACACACTATTCCTTTTCCAGGTAAATTTGTGGCCAGCAGCACCCAGGTCCGAAAGCCCGCACATATCCATACTTTGCTTATGATTAAGACACCGGTTCACATAATGATTACCCCCTCCTCTCTGATCACTCAAGAGGGCAATGTCATTAAAATCCCCGGCAACCAACCACGCCTCCACCATGTTAGAGCTAAAAGAATGAAGGATCTCCCACAGCCTTCTTCGGTTAGTCGAAACAGGATCAGCATAGACGAAGGTAATAAAGAAGGGTTTATTACCCGGGTAACACACCTTACTATGGATGAATTGACTGTCCATAGTAACAATATCAATATTGACTTGACCTGGCTTCCAAAAGAGCCAAATCCCCCCTTACTATTGATAAATTTTTCTCAATAAGTTATGACTGATACTTTCTTCAAAAATTTAATATCAGTTTTCTTGATAAGTTATGACAGTTACTTTCTTCAAAAGTTACAAATTTTACTTTTTTCTGAAACAGCTTTCTCAGTTTTCCTAACTTTTAATGAAAACAGTTTTACATTTACTAAATGATGTTTTTAACCAAACTTGTGCATTAGTTCAAAACGCACCGAACCGAAAAAACCAAAATTACCAAAATAATTCACACCGATACCGAACCGAATAACGTATAAAACCGAAATAGAACCGAACCAAAATATTCGGTTTGGTTTTAAACCGAACAAATCGAATTTAATTAAAAATAAAAATAATAAATAAAAATCACAATATTTCATCATTAAATTTACCTCAACAATAAAAAAAATTGAATACATTCAAATATGTTCATATTATCTCAACAACAATAAACAAAATTAAAGTTGTAAATTCAAATATATGTATTTATACATATAAAATAATATAAAATATGTGTAATTCGATGCGGTTCGGTTTTTTACATTTTTTGTTAAACTGGACCGAATACCGAAATGCACTAAAAATTAAAACCGATGCCGAACCAAAAAACCGAACTCAATCGGTTTGGTTCGTTATACGGTTTAAAATGCATCGATTCACACCCCTACTTTTTGCTAGTAAGATTAGAAAAGCTCCTTTTAGCTAGTAAAACTGAAAAAACTACTTTTAAGGTTTGAAAAAGCAATGTCAAAGTTATAGTTACGACCGTCGTTCATCGGGGTTTCGGTCGCCGGTTCCTATCATCAGGTCATCAACTTCCTTGACCTTCCGGCACTGGGCAGGCGTCAGTCCCCATATATGGTCTTACAACTTTGCGGAGACCTGTGTTTTTTATAAACAATCGCCCGAGCCTGGTCACTGCGATCCCCTTTGTGAGGAGGCACCCCTTCTCCCGTTCTCCCGAAGTTATAGGGCTATTTTACCGAATTTCTTAGAGAGAGCTGTCTCGCTTCTCTAGGTATTCTCTACCTACCCACCTGTGTCGGTTTCGGGTACATGTATCCTTTTATTGAAGGTCGTTCGAGTTTTTCCTGGGAGTATGGCAACACTTCAGTACTCATATCTAAACCCAAAGTTGATGCGTAGAAGTTTGTTTAGGATTTACCAAATAATAAAAAATGACAAGATTTAAGGTGGTCAACTTCATATGGATCTTTATGGTATGGATAAAGAGGAACATAGAGAAGTATGAGACATAGTTTTTCTTGGTAAAGGCATTTACACAAACTATTCTAATTTGCTTCCGACATTGGATTTGGAATAAGTGTTTTTTTATAAAAGTTTTGGAGGACCACATAAGTTTTCAATTTTTTGTTATTAAAATAATTTTTATTTCATATATATCATAATATAGCTTGTTATTGGTCCTTTTATAAAAAAAACTTAATACATCATTAGTCCCTGAACTTGTCCAAAAAATTTGATTGACCCCTAAATTTTTAAAATATCTCAATAGCCACCCCGGCTCGCATAAAATGTTCAGTTAACCCCCTAAACTTACGTAAAATGTAAAATCACTCAATCACAAAAGTAAGTTGCGTGTGGAAGATGTGTTGCACGCGCTTTTGAATGAATAGATTAAAAAGAAGTTCTTACTTGCTCAACATAAAAATTGTCTTCTCTAATATTAGCACAACATACCTCGACCTTGGTCGTTTTACTCTTTTTAAGACGCGTGCAATACATTTTTCGCATTTTATTTACTTTTTTTTTGCAACCGATTGATTAATTGATTACATTTTACGCAAGTTCAGGGGCCTAACTGAATATCTTATGTAAATTGAGAGGGCTATCGGGACACTTTGAAAGTTCAGGGAATCAATCAAGATTTTTGGACAAGTTCAGGAGGCAAATGATTGAACTTGTCCAAAAAGATTGATTGACCTCTGAACTTTTAAAGTGCTCTGATAGTCATCCTCAATTTGCTTAAAATGAAATCAATTTAGCAATCGGTTTAAAAAAAAAATAAGTTGCATGCGGACGGAGTGTTGCAAGTGCATTAAAAAGTAAAACGATCAAGATCGGGATATGAGACTCTAATATCAGAGATGGATTTACAGTTGGGCAAGTAGTAACTTTCATTTTAATATGTTTTACATGCAATTTACTTTTTTGAAACTAATTGATTAATTAATTAATTAAACTTTAACAAGTTAAGGAGATTATTCGTAAATTTTAAACAAGTTGAGGGAACTATATATATATATATATATATATATATATAAAAAAGAACACTTTAAAAATTCACAATATCAATCCACTTACAATTTCACGACGCTATTTAAGCCTGTATAAAAGTTTTAGAGGACCACACAAGTTTCAATTTTGCTTATCTAAAATAATTTTTATTCCAAAATATATGTATATATCATAATATAGCTTGTTATTGGTCCTTTTATTTAAAAAAAAAAAACTTAATAAATCATTTGGTACCTGAACTTCTACAAAAAATTTGATTGATCTGTAAACTTTCAGAGTGCTCTAATAGCCCCTTAATTTACTTAAAATGAAATCAATTAATCAATCAGTTTCAAAACATCAGCTACATGTGAAAGGAATGATGTAAGCGCATTGAAAAAATAAAATGATCAAGGTTGGAATGTGAGATTCTAATATCAGAGGTGACAAGTTTTACAGTTGTACAATTAATAACTTCCGTTTTAATATGTTTTAATCTAGGATAAATAATTTATTAGCCATCTTCTTTTTACCTAACACACTGTTTAGTCCCCTATTTTGAAAAACACGTTACAGTCCCTATCATTTGTCACTATTAAACTTTTGGTCATTTTGTCTATTATTTTTTAGATTTTTAACCATTATATTCAGCATAAACAGACAAACAGAAAATAACAGAGTAACATGACCATTTTGTATCTACTATGACTGTCCTGAAAGCTAATCTACGTTCAGTGAAAAATCTAAAAAAAAAAATGGACAGAATGATCAAATGGTTAATATTGATAAAAGATAGAAACTTTATAATGTGTTTTTCAATATAGGGGGACTAAACAATTGTTTAGGCAAAAAGACAAGGATTAATAAATTATTTACCCTAACAAAAAAAACACTCAATACATCATTTGGCACGTGAAAAACTTGATTGGTCTCTGAACTTTGAAAGTGCTCCGATGGCCTCCTTAATTACTTAAAATGTGTTGATAGCCCATCAACTTGCTTAAAATGTAAATCAATTAATCAATCAGTTTCAAAAAAAAAGTAAGTTATATGTGGAAGGGGTGTTGCAAGCGTATTAGAAAAGTAAAATGATCAAGGTCGGGGTGAGATTCTAATATCAGAGATGACAAGTTTTACAGTTAGACAATTAATAACTTCCCTTTTCATATATTTTAATCTAGGGTAAATAATTTATTAGTCATCTTCTTTTTACCTAGCACAATGTTTAGTCCTCCTATTTTGAAAAACACGTTATAAGATCTCTATCATTTATCACTGTTAATCTTTTGGTCCTTCTGTCTATTATTTTTTAGATTTTTAACCATTATATTCGGTATAAACATGTATACATAAAATAACAGAAAAATATGATCATATTGTATTGCACTATAGCTATCCTGAAAGATAAAATATGTTTGGTTAAAAATCTAAAAAAAATTAGACAAAGAGACCAAAGAGTGAACAGTGACAAAACAGTGTGTTATTACGTCAAAAAGTGGAGACTAATAAATTATTTACTCTTTAATCTATTATGCGAATTGTGTAATAACATTTCGAGGTGTGTGTCACACACCTTCTATATGCAATTTACGTTTTTTTTATAACCGATAGATTAATTGATTACTTTAAACAAGTTGAAGGGCTATCAGAACACTTTAATTTTTTTTTTTTGGGGAATGTCCAGATTGCATGTATTAAGCCTTTATAAAAGTTCCAGAGGACCACACAAGTTTCAATTTTGCTTATTTAAATTAAATTTCTATTTCAAAATATATGGATATATATCATTATATGGCTTCTTATTGGTTCTTTTAATAAAAGAAAGAAAAAAGTTTTGTTGGTGATCAAAATTCCATCTTTTGCAATGATTCTTTTTATTTATTTATTTTAGTAAAATTTGGGAATTAGGGGAAAAAATAGCAAATCAATATGACTCTATTTTAGGTTATTGTCCAATTTTACCTGAAACATCACCTAGTCACAACGTTTTCGCTAGACTTCAAAATTGTGTTATGACATTTTCAGAGAACACGACTCACTAATATATCTTGAAACTCAATCTGATTATATGAAATCTTTTATTTTGAATCGGAAATGGTTGAATTTGATTTTCCAATAAGTGATTTTTTCGTGATCCATTTTCGATCGAATTTCTCAAACATCTTTCAAAGGTTTTTATTACAGGACTTCGATTCCAGTGTCTATAGTTATCCAGCGTAATCACTCTAATGTTTAAGTTAGTATGACTCTCAGAAATGATAACAGAAAGGAGGCATGATTTTAGGCATATTTGAAAGATTTCCTTAAACCTTCTATTTATAGGTTGTTGCATTCCCCAATAAGGTTTTACAGGTGTCTCATTCTCAACAGTGGACATTCATGTCCTAATGAGTGCTCTCCACGTCTAAATGATTCCCGAGATTTGTGTTCACATTAGCACTCTTTTTACGTGTGGCTAGTGTGCATCTCTATCATCTCGGTGCCCTTCCTTACATGAGTTTCGAAGTCTCTCTTCTAGGCTCTATCGGTCGGATCTGTGGAACCCGAAATATAAACCTCTTCTTACCGCTTCATGTCCCCTTTAGAACCTCATTTTAAGATTTCTACCGGACATTCGGCTCGAGAGAGAGTTTGCAAATCAAATTAAATTGACATAAAAGTAGATATAGCTTAGTCGTTCTAACTAAATTGAAACAAACCTCTTTTTAGCCGTTTTGTGTCCCTTTTAGAATCTCCTTTTAAGCTTTTTATAGGACGTTTCAGCCCACGAAAGAGAGAATTTCAAATTTTGATTAATAATATAATAATTTATTTTATTTAATATTTAATTACTATTAATATTCTATTATAATATAGTTTCTAAAATAGTAACTTACTTTTTCAAGATTTAGTTGTTCTAACTAAATTGAAGTACCTTTCATATATACTTTTATGACATGTGCTATATAATGTTGAATTTTAAGAGCATAGAATATAATTGGTGTGATTGAAATTGCTTTTTTATATTATTAAATTGAGAAATATAAAAATATCAAAATACATGGAAATGGTAGATTTGAAAAGACTACACCAAACGGTCCACTTCATGGACCATTTAAGCCCATGTGATCTCATGTGGGCAACCTTTCATTAAAAAAAATAATTAAAATCATAATGTTTTCATTTATCCTTTTAAATTAATTATGTGTATATTTATATACATAAATAAAATAAATCAATTCATTGTGTGGTCCTTAATTTTTTTTTGTTCGTAAGTGTATTCACCATCGACAGCAGTGACTATTCACTTTCGCAGATGGTTTGCACCTCTATGAATGAGACTGGTGGCCACGGAAATTCTTACATAAATAAAATAAATCAATTCATTGTGTGGTCCTTAATTAATTCTTACATTACAAGTGCTTTGTATTAAAAAAAAATTGAAAATGAAAGATCATGCATTAAATAGAATCAGAATACAAGCTTGAATAATGTCTTAGGACTAGTATGTCACTCCATCAGTCCTGACATAGAATATAATGCACTTGCAAATTCATGGGCAACACTATTTGTAGAATGATTAGCAAAAATGATACTAACATCATTAAACGAATGAATCAATCTATTACAATAATCAAGAACAAGGTCGTAATAAGACCTGAAGGCAGGTTGATTAATATCTAAAACCACCCCTTCTGTATCGGTTTCAACAAGACAATGTATTAAAACTTATTTATCAACTAAATTTGGGTCAATACAATAATAAAAAATGGAAAATAAATTTTTAATAATAAAAAAATTATAAAATAAAAAGAAAATAATATGCATACTGTAAGAATCATAGAGAGAAAATAAGTGTATTTCTTATATTTCTATTTCTACTTGTATGTATTACATAAAAGAAATCTATATTTATAGGTTACTACGACGAAAACCCATTTAGATGACGGTAAAAAAAACCGTCATTTCAAAGAAAATAAAGATGTCCCGGAATTCCTTACCTTCAGATGATGCTTCAGATGCTGGTTATGATCTGTTTTCTGAAATAACTTCACACGACATGCATCAATTTGCTACCTATCATGTGACCACTATCACGATTATGGAAACTTCAATAGTAACAGCCAATTAGATTAAGTTCTAATGACAACATATTTAAATAACCTGTCATTATCATGTGTAGAAAACTGGTTTTTCTGTAATCGTTATAACAGTTTTTACTACCACAATGATGGCGGTAATTAGTATGTCCTCATCCTCATCATCGTCTTCTGCCACAATTGTTACCACGAGAATGACCACGACTATGACTGTATATTTTTGCATTCGCTTTAGGCAATCGAGCAGATCTAGGGGAATATTACAGAAATAAAATAGTCAACAATAAATTTATTGTATAGTCAACCATCAATGGTCAATAGTCAACCATGATTAACTAACTAATCATCATTATATCTAGTTATTTCTTACCTTGTACAACATATAGCTATCTGTATAAATAAATTGTAAATCTTTTTCTTTTATATAAAAACAACAACAACAAAGTTTTAGTCTTTTGAAATGATTCAGAATCAGCTAACATTATAACATCTGAACTCTTATCTACCATTAATAATAATAATAAGAAAATAGAAAATATGTAAATTAAATTAAATGGGGGCCATCATAATTTCATATTACTATTATTAGTAGTATCATTATTATTATAGTATTTTGATTAGGTGTTGGAAAGTGGAGAACTCCACGAATATAATTCATTATGGGACGGGTTTATGTAGTTATGTTGGTGTTTATATTTAATTATGGTAATTGTTTGGTTTTCTATGTGTTTTTAATGTGATCCGTAATGGGGGTTACAAATATGAACCATCATACGAAACCGTAAAATCAAATCGTGTCAGCAATATAAAATCTCTTCTTCTACACTGTCCAATCTACTACTATATTTTTTGGGTGTTGTTAAACATAGCCTCAATTTCCCACCTCTAGCCCCGTGAAAGGACGAAAATACCCTTTGAGGCTTTGAGGTGGGAAATGGGGGAAAATTTTCTCTCCCGGCGGGCGTGAGGTAATCACGCCTCACCACGTGGTGAGGCGTGAGGTAATCACGCCCCACCACAGGATGAGGCGTGATTACCTCGCCTCACCACAGGGTGAGGCGTGAGGCTATCACGTCCGCACCTACGGTGAGACGTGATAGCCTCACGCCTCACCCTGTGGTGAGGCATGAGGCTATCACGTCCCCGCGTGATTACCTCCCCGAAAAAAATTGGTTGTTGATTTAGTGATTAACTCGAATTAACCTTTTAGAAATAAAAATTACGATATTTTAACTCGGATTACCCTTGAACATATAAAATATAACAACATAAACATTAAAATAAATTAATAAACATAAAAGAGTACATATAATATCAAAAGTATTAAAATGTAATAAGTTCTACTAAAATAATTTAGTTCGCCCGACGCCACGCGTCCATAAACTCATTCATCTCCCTCCTAATGAGTGGAGCCTCCTCTTCAGATCTGTGGGTAGCCGCTCGTTGGGTGATACGCCACAACCAGCTAACCCAGTGCAAAATAAATAAATAAATATTAAAAAATAAACATATGTAAACTAATATTAAATAATAATAAACTTACAAATTCGCTGTTGGAGCGAGCATACTGGACCGGTCCATCCTGTGGTGCATGAAGGAGATGATGATGCGAATATCGCATGTACCATTCCATATAAGCAGCATCACAGGCAGTGGGATCGTATCCAACTGGCCGGCATCTCCTCCGATCAATGCCCCGAGCCGATGGAAATCTCTGCCAGGTATCCTCAACTGTGATAGAGGAATGCGTGAGCCTGCACGATAAAGACTTTCATGGTCGTACTGCTTTATCAGATCTAATACGCTCAGCTGGGATAGGCTGAGTATATCCGACCTGTCGCAATGCTCGATCCGGCATATACGGCTCGACAATGTCTCTACACCGTATCCAACCGGCGTAGGACACTCGAAGCTGATCATCATCGGCTACAGGACCATAAGGAAACCACGTCACCTGCAATAAAATAATACTCAATAATAAATAATAATATACTATACATAATACTAAAATTAATATTAAAATTTTATAAAATATTATAATACTATAATTAATTCTAAAATTTTATAAAATACCTCGGCTGCCGTCATACGGTCTAGCTGTCCACGTATGGTATCTAGTCGGGCGATCGTCTTGCCTGGTACCCCGACCTTCCATCTGCATGTACGGGGACGGTCAGCTGGGATCCTGTGAGGCAGTCTATGCGGCTGGAACACCAGAAAATACTCATATATCCACGCATGTAGTAGGGTCAAACATCCGCATATACCAGAACAGTCTCCTCTGCTCGCTATCCCCAGCTGCCGATATAACGTGGCAAGTGTAGCAGACCCCAATGAAAGTCCAGCTGCCCCTCTGACACCGTCGTGAACCTCAGCAAGATGGGCCGACCTAATCCTATCGCCACTCGTGTCAACAAACAAAGTGGATCCGAGCATAAGCCACATCCACGTCGTGGCCCGAGTCGCGTCATCCCTACCATCACTGGTAAGTTTGTGTACATCATCGACAAATACACCTCCACCACTCTAGTAATGTCGGATCGGCGACAGCAGATCATCTAGATTCACCCCGAATATCATCATGCACATGGCATACAGCCGCTCAGTACTGGGAGACTCGGACACCATCGCACCGTCGATCGGGATATGCAGAATTTGCCATACATCGTGCAGTAGAATAGTCATCTCCCCGAACGGCATGTGGAAGGAGTCGTATCGGGCTGCCACCGCTCCACGAACGCAGTTAACAGCGGAGTGTCGAGGTTCCTAAACATGGTGGATGGAAGGTGAGACAACCCAGTCTTCTCGATCATGTCCTCCAGTTGTAAAATGACACATATACAATTAATGAATGTTTTTTAGGTTTATAGTTAAAAATACAAATTAAAATAAATGTTGACAAACTAAATTATTCTTACCTTGGGTGACGCACCAGAAAACCACACCCCCAAATTCTGACATGCTGATGCTTTGTTGTAGCATGTCAGAAACGACCGAAGCTCTCCTCCCAGCATCCGTGAGGCAACATGTCCTAGAAAACTAGAAATCACGGAACCATGAATGGGGCCACCATCCACCGGTCTACTAACAATCCAGCTCTGGTCCTCACTAGCTTTGGGACGTTTGCTGATCCCTGAAATATAAAATTATACTAAAATTATAAAATTATACTAAAATTATAAAATTGTACTAAAATTATACTAAAACTATAAAATTATACTAAAATTATAAAATTATAATAATCTGTCGCCCCCTCCGATCCACGAATATCGGGCTGATCCACAATCGGACCCCTCCGCACCTGCTCCGTCGCAGTCCCTCTCCGCCTACGACTAGATATATCAATACCACGCAGTATCATATGTCGTGGTGTATCCTCCTCGTCGTCCATATCTAGACGACGAGCAGATGACGGGATGGATTTCCCCCCGATAGTAGGCCGCTCCGTCTACAAAAATTACACTAAATTAATCTAAAAATTTAACATATAAATTATAATCAAATTAATAACAAAATTTCACATATAAATTATAATCAAATTAATCTAAACATTTAACAATTTAATTAAAATGAAATTATAATTTTTTTTAAACAAAAATTAAAAACCCATCGGGCGTATGAACATCATGCCCGACCTTTGGGACGGGCGTATGAGCATCACGCCCGACCTATGGTTCGGGCGTTTGGCTATCGCGCCTGTCCCACAGGTCGGGCGTGATGTTCATACGTCCGACTGCGATTCCGGCGTTTTTTTAAAATCGCCCACATATATCAATTCGAAGCTTAAATCAAAAAAAAAAACCCGTAAATTTTACCATTTTCGCTTTCCCTTTATGGCCTCTGTCACGATCCATGTTTTGGTTCAAAAATTAGTCCGGATTTGATCGAAGAGTCTATAAAGTTTTTGAGAGGTTTTGTGTTTTTTCAATTTTTAGGCAAAGGGTAGTTCGGTCTATTCCCGGGACTAGAAGTAGAAATAAGTGGCTGTAATTCACTATGTTTTTCAATCCCCACTAAACTTATATAAAAAAAAATGTATTTTTCTTTATTTGTTCTTTACAGAGCTGCCTTCCCCTCGTATTAATCAGATTATGTTTGTAAGTTATGTTATCATGTCATAAATTTGTACACAAAAAGTCAATTAATTCCCCAATGATAAGTAAGCAATAAAAATGACTAAATTGCCCCTACCCACCAACAACAACAACGAAACATTAGCCATTAATCCCAGCCAGCCACTCTTCTTCACGTGGACAACTCGTGACATAAGTGGTGCAAACCCAAACCCAAACCCTCTTTTTGACTTTCTGAAAATTTAATAATATCCACTTCTAATTAAATTTCAATTTAGTCCCTGAAATTAGTAGATAAATTCAATTTAATCCAAATTAAAGTTTAGTTATCAATTCAATTTTAAAGTGGATAACATTTAACAAATTAATTCAAATATAATCAATTTCAATACTTAAACTTTTGTCAAATTTGGACTAATTTATTAAATATTACCAAATTCATAATTGAATTAATATCTAAATTTCGATTTGAACTAAATTAAACATATCAGTTAATTTTAGGGATCAAATTGACCCTTAAACCTATCCACTTCAAAATATTACTAATTTTTTGGGTTTTAATTTCAGTACCTAAAAATTTATCATATTCAGACTAAATTCAGAATAATTTATCAAATTCGAAACTAAATCGATATCTAAATTCTAATTTGAGCTAAACTGAATATATCTGTTAATTTTAGAGGTCAAATTAACCCTTAATTCTATCCACTTTCATATATTACTAATTTTTAGATTTAATATATCTCTAGCCTCTTATATTTTTTTTTTTTAAAAAAAAATCAACTGCCCCTTATACTTTTACAACACCCTATTTAATTCCTGGACTTATTTAAAATAACATATTAACACCCTAAAGTCCACATGGTAATGTAATGAGAAATTTTGAAAAAGTTAAAATGTGTAAATTTAAGCAAGTTCAAGGATCTAATAGATCATTTAAGAAAATTCAGAGAGCTAATAAGTATATTTCAAAGAGTCAATAAGTCATTTTAAGCAAATTCGGGTGATAAATGAATTCTTTTCAAAGTACAATGAGTCCAATTGACTTTTTTAGATAAGTACAGCGACTCATTGACTTTTTCGGATAAGTATAGGTACTAAAGATGAATTAAGCCAATTTTGAGATTCTCTATTGTAAAGCAAAGCAATTAAAAAAGAGAAAAAGGAGAAGAAGAAGATTCTCCATAACCCAACCCCACAGATGTTACATGTGCCCTAAATCACACCCTACAAGAATCTTTGTACCCTAATATTTAAACCTATTTGGTCCCACAACTTCTAGATTCTATACTTAAAAGCCCCTTACATCACAATTATTATTTTCAATCTAATCCTTTTCAGTGTTTCTCTCACTTCCAATTCTATAAATACCCTCTCTCTCATTCTTCACTCACCAATTCAAACTCTCCACTCTCTTCTCCTACTTCTTCTTCTTCTAATTTCAATCCCTAAACTTTTGATTTTTTGCAAAAATGTCTGGAGTTTGGGTGTTCAAAAATGGAGTATATAGGCTAGTGGAAAACCCAGGTGATCAACATCAAAGTATAAGAAGAAAAGCTTTAGTACACTTGCCTAGTGGGCAAATTGTGAATTCTTACTCAATTTTAGAGCAGATTCTGAAGGGATTAGGATGGGAAAGGTATTATGGGGGTGATTCTGAACTTTTCCAGTTTCATAAACATTCTTCAATTGATTTAATTTCACTTCCTAGAGATTTCTCTAGGTTTAATTCTGTTTATATGTATGATATTGTGGTGAAGAATCCTAACGTCTTCCATGTTAGAGACGTCTGAATCCACGGACGAATCCAGAGGGAGCAGGAGGGTTTGAGCACCTACTGATCGCCAGCGGGCTTTAACTTTTTTACGTAAGAATACCCAAAAAAAAAAAATCACGAGAGACTATCAAAAACATCCATATCAATGAATTCTGGATCCGTCGCTGTCACTGTCTGAATCATCTTTGATCACTTCTTCTTCTATGTGTATAATTCTACTATTGGTATTTACTTAATTAATTAAGGTTTTGTTATTGTTATTATGAGCTTATATCCTTGTTAATTTAATGTTTCTTATATCATAAATAAAAGTGGGATTTCAGTGTGTTTTATTTGTTGTTCTTTTGTTTCGTAATTTGGATAATTCTGGTTTTCTCGGATTTTTGTTGTTTATTTTCGGAGAAATTATACTATGTTATCATAGTATTATATGGGCATGCTATTTGAAACTAATAATTAATAAGGATGTTCTATTTGAGTGCGTCCCGCAATAAAATAAATAAGCTCCACCCATTATTTTTAAAATATATTGCGGGACCCACTTAAATGGAGAATCCTGGTTGATTATTAATTCCAAGTAGGATGCTCACTTGGAACTATATCATCATAGTATAAAATCTTTGATTTTTTAATATATAGGAGAGGTATGAGGTTGGTATGTTTCGGACTCGGGACTGAAACTTCCAGAAATAGTTCTAAGGGGATTAGGAGGGTTTAAGCATCAACTAATCCCCGAAAAATTCAACTAAAACTATGTATACAACTATTTTTTTATGCAAAAATTATAATAATATTACTTGAACACTCATAGATCACCAGAGAGCATTCTAAACACCACCTATCAATTAATATCTGTCAATAGTTGTAGATCACTGTACATCACCACAAGCATCTCTCTTCCTTATAAACCTCTAGTGCTAGAAGAAGGAGCACACAAGGAGCGTGTTGTGCTCCTCTTTCAATCTAATTGGTGAAAGTTAGTATTGGGTCCTACGAAAAAGAGAAAGAGATATTCCTCTCACGGCCACCAAAATCTATCATGTGAAAGATGGTGTCATATCGGGTGGTCCCTAAAAAAGGGACTTTCAAAATGTTTCAATCATATTTATACTATTTTTTTCTGGCTCCGCCACTGTCTGTTATAATCTATATTATATATATCTAACTTATGATTAACTTATGATTAATGTTGAATTAGTTATTAAATAATTTAATATGTTCTTTTTTGAAACAATAATTTAATATATTTGTAGGAGTTGACCTTGTCCCTTTCTCTTTGTTAATTTGTTGTGATTTTGTAGCAAATTTATAAAAGAGAAGCAATTTGAGAGTGATGACGTGGCATTCTTTAATTGGTTATTAACTATGAAAAGTAAAAATCACACCTTTTTGTCTATGACCCCATTCATTTATATATAATATAGTTTAATTGATTTGTAAAGATAATTTTTTCTATCATTTAAAATTTTGGAAACATTAATTCTACCTTTTTGTGAAATTTGCAGTTATAGAATTTATAAATTAATTTGTTTGATAAAAAAATACTTATAATATAGTTAATTTGTAAAATATGATCTTGTATTTTAGGTCACTTTTTTTAATTACTTCAAATCGTTCTATTTTGATATAGATAGTTACGATAACAATTTTTTTTTATCTATATAAAGCATAAAACTCGTATTTGCAAACTTTTAAATTATAAGAACTATTTTTTAAAACTAAATTACTCATAAAAATGTGTGAGTTTATATTAAATGTAGGCTTGATCCATCATGTGTCTCCTGAATTTGTTCCAAAATGTCAACGGACCCTTAAACATTGAAAATATTCTATTTATATTCTATTTTTTTTTGAAGTGAACAGTTAATGCCCCAAAATCCACGTGACGGAATGAGAGATTTTGGAAAGGTTGAAATATGTACACTTTAAGTAAATCGAGGAAGTTAATGGATCACTTTAATAAAGTTTAGATAACTAATATGTACCTTTCAAAGAGTCAATCAGTCACTTTAAGCAAGTTCAGATGGTAAATAAAACATTTTTAAAATACATAAAGGAAGTTGACTTTTTTTAAACAAGCATAAAAGGTTAAAGATGTATTAAGCTTCAAATTTATGTTTTTTTTTATCTAGTGGCGAAACTAAAATAGAAAGTATGTGATGTAATTCTATGCAACACTCTCGAATCTTCTTTCCAGATAGAGAGTCATCTGAAATCATCATTTTTAGGGTGAATTTCGGTAGCAGAAGGTGTTCTGAATCCCCTATGCCCCTTCTTATGCCACTATTTATATAAATTTATGATTTATTTATATACCTAACTAGCTTATTCTCTGATATTATAGGTCGAGCGAGGACCCAGTTTCCAGTGATCTACTGAAAGTAGTTCCGGGGGGCTTGCTTGAAATTGAATTGGGATGACTCCCAGATTGTAAGCTCCATTTTGCCTGATTATCACACGTTCTGAGTAGGGATGTAAACGGGACGGGGATTGCCCGTCCACGACGAGGTCCTGCCTCGTTTTATTATGGGGCGGGGACGAGAACTAATATGTGTCCCGTTAGCAGGGACGGAGTGGGGATGGGACGCGGGGATCCCCGAACCCGCCCCGTATTGTGCCCGTGGGGATTCCCGACAAATTATCCGTTTAATCCCCGATAACATATTATTAATCATAGAAAATAAAAAATACGCATAGAAAAACTTGAACCTATGATTAATCCGATCCAAATGTTTTACCTCTATTTCACTCTATATCTATTTGTTCACCATATTCTCTTATTATTTTTTTCTTTTTTTCTCTATTCTTTTCATTTATTTCTTTTTTCATATATTCTTTTATACTTTAAATGGGTAATCGGAGATACCCGCGGGATCGGAGATTCTCCACGGGACGAGGACGGAGATGAATTTTGTCCCTGTTTGTTTCGCGCGGCGGGTATAGGGATTTCCCGTTTAGTCGGAAAACGGGGATGGAAACTCCAATCTCCGCCCTGTCCCGGTCCATTTACATCCCTGGTTCTGAGGTACAGAAGTAGGTGGGTCCCCCATGCCTCAAAAGACTTTTTTCCGGTTTCAGATGCGTTTCGAAGAAACTAATATATGCTTAACATTGAGTATCTTATTAGACTTTTATTTTTCATTTCATTTCATAGGCATTTAAAAAATGATTATGGATAATTAATGGATATTATTTGGATAATTAATTAATTAATTAATATAAGTTACATCAAAATTAATGAATATGTGCTTGAAAACAATATATACATCTTATCCAAATAATGATATATATGTGGATATATCCAATCATATGTTGACCACAAAAGGACCAAAATGTGGTCATGTTGTATATTTAATAAAAAATAATTAATGAAATGAGGGCTGATGATTTGATTCTATTCAATTAGGTCCCCCAAGAAGTGAGGGAGGACATGGCTCTTCACGTTACATATATATAGGTAGGCCAATGTTTGTGTGCCACGTGTGTAGACTTGCACGTGGGTCTTATGATTTTAAAAAGACAAACATAATCATAACAAGTAGACATATGCATTTTTTCTAGTTATGTGACCACTACCCTAAAAGCAAGATTTGACAATGGATAATGAACTTCTCTACTTATCTTCCTTGCCAAGTATTAGGTAAAAATCTCTATTCACTTTGAATTGGCAAGATTTGACAATTAATCATCGTTCCCTTTTCACTTTTCCGTAAAATAGTCAGGCTTTCGCCCATCGCGGAAAATTCCCCACTACTGCCTCCTATAGGAGTCTGGGATGTGTCTCAGTCCCAGTGTGGCTGATCATCCTCTCGGACCAGCTACTGATCATCCCCTTGGTAAGTTATTGCCTCACCAACTAGCTAATCAAACGCGAGACCCTCATCGGGCGGATTCTGTTGGTCCCGTCTAACGTGACAAAGTTAGTTCCAATGGGGGGGGGGGGGGGTTAGGAACTATTTTTAAAATTTCACGTTAAGGCTGACTTCTTTTCGTTTAAGACTTTTACTAAGTCTTTTAGCACAGTGATGCTGAGTAAGATCAGAGACAAGTTTAGTTAACTAGTAACTAAATCTGTTTCCGTCGTGAGTCGGGAAGTAGCAGTTAAGTCTATTCCTGAGCTCAGTGCTCAGATCACGCAACTCAGTAGATGCGTTTTACAGTTTACTAGGCACAATACAAAGCAATTAAATAAGGAGCAAGAGTTAGGAAAATAATACTCAGCAGTCTTATCCTGGTTCGGCCTCCTTGCCTACGTCTAGTCCCTAGAGTCCTTCTGAGCTTTTTGAATCCACTACTGAGCTCTTTCAGGTAGAGCACAAACCTCTTACAATAGTTACTGAGTATACAAGAGTACCTTCCTCTATTCCTCTACTCAACACTGAGTGCTATAACCGAGCAACTCAGTGTCTCCTTCTAAACTCTAGAATTGATAAAGTGTTTGTTCTAACAAATTGAAGAACACTTTAGATGATTTAACAATCTAGGCTTTTACACAATGAATATGAATGAGTGTAAGATTTGCTTTGCTTTTCGAGACAGAAACTTCAAGTTGCTATTTGGTCAGTGTTTCGACTTGGTGAAGATTTGCATCGAATGAATCATTTGAGAGGCCTATTTATAGTGACATCTGAGGCACCGGTTATTTCAAATTTTGAAATAACCGTTGGAGGGAAACGACGCACAGTCGCTTTCACTCGGTCAGTGCTCAGTGTCTTCGACCAATGAGAGTGTTGCATCTTCTGCCTTCTTCAGTTGCCAGGTACGTTTGGTCGGCAGGCGTCAGATTGTCCCTCTTCATTTGGTAAAGTCTCCCCGACAGCTTCCTGCGTCTTCTGAAACTTTCCCGAAGTGGAACGACTTTGTCTGGAAGTTACTCAGGTCAACAGCTGACCTGTCTTCTATCCGTTCAACTCAGCAGCTTCGGCATGAAGCAATTGAGAAGGCTTCTCGATCCTTCTCGCTGCTGGGCTTGGTTTCTTCCTGCTGGGCCGTGTGGCTTTAATCTGTTGACTTGGGCTTTGACCTTCTCTTGTGGGCTTTTGGGCCTTGATCTTTTAATGTCTTTAGTTCTTATAAATTAAATTACTCAACATTTAACAAACACATCAGTATGAAATAAATCAAAGCATTTAAATTTAATGTGTTAGAATAATTTATCATGGGAATTTAAATCTAACTTAAATAATTTTGTCAAATCAAAATCATTGAGGAAATGTGTTTCAACAAACTCCCCCATTTTGATGTTGGCAAAAATATTAAAGTGGGAACTCAGTGTTGAGCTCCCCCATGATAGTTGACCATTTCTTAACTTCTGAATTTCTCTCCCATAAGGGTTGAATCATTGACTTAGCTTTACTTTAAACATTTCAAAGTTTAATCAAGTAAGTCTAAGGTCAAGGTCAGAAGTAGGTCAGCACTTAGAACATATTTACTTTACTCAGTACTGATACTTATTGTATGGAGGGTAAGTTCATTTATCAGAGTTGAAGAGTTACTGAGTAAGTTAGTGGTTGCTGAGTAGTGTTACTCAGTGGCCAATACTTGTATAAATTTTATGTTCATAAGTTTAGTTGTTTGTTCAATAGACTATACAGTAAGAGACATTATGAGAAAGGTCAGAATAAGTTCAACACAACAGTTCAAAACATAAGCAATTAAATATAGACAAAGTATGAAGAAGATACGTTCTCATATTCACATAGCAAACAAAGGAACACAACAACAAAAAATATTAACACTAACACAAGAGCCTAACAAAATAAACAGTCTATCTATTTTGTGTGTTGATTTGGACTTGGTTAGATTTTCGTGGTGGCTGAGTTGGCTGTGAGGTTGTTCCTTGTTGCTGTTGGGTTGCTTGGTCTTCTGTTTGCTTACCCCTTGAGTTTCTCTTTGTTCTCCCCCTTTTTGCCAGCATCACTGGGTTGAGGAGTAGAAGCATAGAATTAACCAGCGTTAACAATATGAGTCAGTTTGTTTGAAAACTGTTGGAGATCACTTGTGCTTTTCTTAAGTCCTTTGAAGACTTGCAGATCAGTAGTCATAGTCGGTGTAGGGAGTTTGCATGTGACACTCATGCTGTTGAGTATGAACTCAAGTGCCTTTCCGAGCCAAGAGACAGTGTTAGTGAGCTTGGCAAGGGTTTGGTGGTGCACTTTCAGCATGGAAGTGTCATAAATATGACGCTGCTGAGTCTGGTGTTTGACATGCTCATATGTATTCTTTGAGTAATTGTAGATAGCAGAGGTCTTTTTGTGTTCCGTCTCCATCTCTTCACGATTGATGCTGCTGAGTAGTCAGATTGCTTCAGCAACTTGTTCAATCGTGCATTGAGATGATGACGTGATAGAATCCTGAGCCTTGGATAGCTCAGTTGTCATCTGCTGAAAGTGTTGAGTTACCTTAGCAGATGTGGCGACATTTGAGTTTGCAGCAGCAATGACATTGATTTTCCCTTCAATGGAATCCATATGCTTGACCATGTGCAGTTGCAAGTCAGCCATTCTATTAGTAAATTACCTCAATTTCTGTTGAGAGACCAATGCAGTTAATACATTCATCAGCTCCTTAAGACTTTTGATTTCAGCGAGGAGGTGCATGACGTTGGTCAGTGAGGAGAGCTCAACAGAGGGGGCATTGGAAGTGTTGGCTTGAGACTTTTCCAAATCGGTTACTAAGGCAAAAACAGAGAAGAGAACCTTCTACCCAGACTCAGTTGTGTTCAGAAATGATAACGGGTCAGCTTCATTTTGCCCAGAAGAAGTCTCAGTGGCATGTGCCTTGTCCTTGCCCGATATTGGTTTCTGAATTGGAGTATGCTGGACAGAAGTTTGGATATCATTGCGTGCTTGCTCAGAGTTCAATGTTTCATTATGTTCAGCAGCAGCAGCAACAACATTAGCGGGCTTGTTTACTATCTGCTCAGATTGGGAAGTGGATAGAGCAGTAGTTTCGTTTGTCACTTGCTCAGTGGTAGCTAGGTGCTGAGCAGGTGTTTCATTTACTTGCTCAATGTTCTGTTGAGCAAGGGTGGCATCGATCACTTGCTCAGTGTGGTCAGTGGGAGCAGCAGTGTGGGTAGATGGATTGCCCAAGTTGGGTTCGGAGTCGGCATGTTCCTGAGTGCCAGAAATAGAGGTTTGCTTTTCATCAACTTGTTGCTCAGTGAGAGGTGGATCAGTGATGAAAGCGAAATCAAGATTGGTGAGGTCAACAATATCCTCATGAGGTGGAGAGTCATCAATAATGTTAAACAGAGTAGGCTTCTTTGACTTCCTTTTAAACCTCTTTTCCTTACTGCTCCGATGGTGTTTGTGTTTCTTGGAGTGAGCAGTAGGTACTAATTCAGTGGTAGGAAGAGAAGAATCCAGCTGAGTGTGTTCTTGAATATTTTCAGTTTGCTCTTCAGCAACTGACTCAGCTTCCTTCTTAGGAGTCTGAACTCCTTGTTCTTCAGCTTGCACTCCAGCAGTTGAGACTTCCTGCTCAGGAGCTCGTACTCCCTCACTTTCAATCTACTCCTCAACATGGATTGGATCAGTGGTTGGTTTAGTAGTGGAAGGAATAGAGGAGGCAGTTGGGGCTTGCTGTTGATCAGCAGAGGCAGTAACTGGAGGGTCCTCAGTAGTTACTCCTTGAGCCTGGAGGAAGAAAGCGTCCTTAGGGACAACAAAATCCAGAGGTGTGGGTTCCTGAATTTTGACTCTAAAGATGGTCTTCTTCCTCAGTGGTTGCTCAGTTTCTTCCTCATCAATGCTGTGAGGTGCAGCCCTCTTTTGTGGTAGCTCAGTAGGGTTTGGCTTAGGTAGAGTTGATGAGACCCTGACCTTTTTACACACTGGCTTGGGAGACTTGGCTATTTTTGTTTGAGGCTCATCAGCCTTTCACTTAGTACCTTTGCTGGGTTTCTCAGTCTCAGCCTCAGCCTCTTGAGGGGTTTCACCCTTCTTGTTCTTGGGCACCAGCGGCACATTGTGCTTTAGTCCGTTCAAAATCTTAGCCGTTATCTCAGTCCCCTTGTGACTGGGTTCCTTAGCAAAGCTGACATGGTGGTCAGCGAGGATGGCGGTGATTAGGGAGCCCATTCTGAGTTGGCCAGTACTTCTTTGAAACGCACCTATCAAGAAGACAGGCATGTTCAGCGGCTTCTTCTCCAACATGTGTCAGATGAAGCACTGCTCAAAGTTGGAGGCTGATGTGGTGGAGTTGATCTTAAGGAAGAGGAAGTTGGTTAGCATGTAATGAGCCTGACATTGAGGCTGTGAGAGAGAGGTGGTTGAAATTTCACTAACGAAACCTTTCGGTCGGCAGTAGTTGGTGTCATGCTTAATGTTGTTCTCATCAATCACTTTTCTCAGCTTAGAGCCCTTGGCCTTCAGATCCAGCAATCTGGCCAAGTATGATGGGGTGATGACGATCTTGGTTCCTTTCACTATGGTCACCATGTAGTCCACATCGTCATCAGCAACCGTTAGGTTTTGGTAAAACTCAGTGACGAGACGCGGATAGGTGATTCCGGGAAACGAGAAGAGTTTTCCCCATCCATTGTCAGCAATCCACTGACAGAAGGGTTGTTCTGATTCAACGAAGTCCGTTGAGAACCATCTTGAGATATTAATCTTCGGGTTCTCGATTTGGTTATATGCTGCGGTAAAGGTTCATTCCCTAGGAACCTTGTTCTTCTTCTTCTTCTTCTTCTTCTTTGGTGTAGAAGACTCAGCATGTGGGGTTTGTCCTAGAATACTGGCCTCAGCCATGATCTGGTCATGCTGACCATGAATGGGTTGCTGAGCGTCGTTCGAGGTATCGATGTACTCTTGTTCTGAGTTTCCCTCAAAAGAAGAGGGATTAATGTCCGAATTCCTATCCTCATAGGAGTTAGTGTGGCTGGAAGAGTTAGAATAGATTTCTCCAGACATGATGTTCTTGATGTTTTTCAGGAAAGAAATGAGATTTGAGAGAGAGAGAGTGAATAGTGAAAAACGTTTCAAGCATAAGGTTAAAGAGTGAAATTTTTTCACTATTTATAGCTGGAGAGGGGTGATTTGATAGGTCAATGAAACTGTGGGAATTCGAACCACTCAGCGTCATTAATTCTGACATTAATGACTAATTATGGTGCATGGGTTCCTAATGATAACGCTTACATAATCCTAGTCACTACTCTAGTATGCATGCAAACCCTAGCTATGCAAGTAGTTTTACTAAGTAATTTGTTACTCAGCATGCAAGACAAATATATCACCCAGCACAGTTTACACTTAGAATTTATTGAAGAGGATTATACATACTGATGACTTCTCTTAGTATGCTGAACTGCTCATGAGCCAGTGTCTTCATAAAGACATCAGCAAGTTGCTCATCCGTTGGGACATAGGTCAGCTTGATCGCACCCTTGAGTACATGATCTCTGATGAAGTGATGCCTTATACTGACATGCTTCATCCTGCTATGCTGGATTGGATTCTTTGATAAGTCAATGGCACTTTTGTTGTCACATTTGACTTCGATTGTTTTTATCTTGACTCCGTAATCATCCAGCTGTTGCTTGATCTAAAGAACTTGGGCAACACAGCTTCCAGCAGCAATGTACTCAGCTTCAGTGGTTGATAGGGCTACTGATGACTGCTTCTTACTAAACCACGATATAAGACTATTGCCGAGAAAGTGACACCCTCCTAAGGTACTTTTTCATTCCAGCTTGTCTCATCCATAGTCAGCATCAGTGTATCCAAGGAGTGTGAACTCGGTAGTATTAGGATACCACAGACCTGCATTTATTGAGCCTTACAAATATCTAAGGATTCTTTTTACAGCTATGTAATGAGATTCCTTAGGGTTAGCTTGATATCTTGTACAGTAACATACTGAGAACTGAATGTCCATCCTACTTGCCGTAAGATAGAGTAAAGAGCCAATCATACCTCGGTACAATTTGCTGTCTACTGACTTACCACTTTCGTCGGCAGAGAGGACAGCGTCAGTGCCCATTGGGGTGGATATTGACTTACAGTTGTCCATTTCATACTTCTTCAATATCTCCTTTGCATACTTAGTCTGACTGATTAAGATGACATTCTTGCCTTGCTTGATTTGAAGTCCAAGGAAGAAGTTGAGTTCTCCCATCATAGACATTTCAAACTCAGTCTGCATCTGCTTACTAAATTCCTTGCACATAGACTCATTAGTAGCACCAAATATGATGTCATCAACATAGATTTATGCCAGTAGGGTATCTTTACCCTTTTTCTTTATGAATAAGGTTGTATCAGCCTTTCCCCTGATATAATTTCTAGTCAGCAGAAAGCTTGTTAGTCTTTCATACCAAGCACGCGGTGCTTACTTCAGACCATACAGAGCCTTCTTGAGCTTATAAACGTGGTTTGGGAATTTAGGATCCTCAAACCCTGGAGGCTGATTAACATATACCTCCTCATTTATACCTCCATTTAAAAATGCACTTTTGACATCCATTTGAAATAATTTAAAGTTCATATAACTAGCATACACGCATAGAATTCTAATAGCTTCTAGCCTTGCCACTGGGGCAAAGGTCTCACTGTAGTCAATACCTTCTTGTTGACTATAGCCTTGAGCTATGAGTCTTGCCTTGTTCCTGACTATGTTCCCTTGTTCATTCAGCTTGTTGCGGAAGACCCATCTTGTTCCTATTGTCTTCTGGATTTTTGGATTTGGCACTAAATCCCAAACATCGTTCCTTCTGAATTGGTCAAGCTCCTCTTGCATTGAACCCTGATAAGTATCTAGGTAGAGTGATAATAATAATATGTGATATGAGTGTGCTATGGTTATGGATATGATCTTTCTAAGTGCTTTAACTCTATTAGACGTTACTACGTAGGGGCAAGTGTACCCCGTCGTATCAAGTAATAATTCGGTTAAGACCGGGTATCGAATCCACGGGATTTATACCTACAAGTATTAAACTACTCGGTTCTATACGTTATCTAAGCGGTGAATACTTTAGCTTGGGTTGGGTAACAACTACAAACTATTCCTAAACTAAGGTGAGACAGACTCATGTAATTCAAACCTTTAGTGAAGTGTTGCGGGTGATGATAAGTTATAACATATGATAAATAACTCAAAATGTATTACGATTAATACTTTACTCTTGCAAAGACGACTACTTATAGACCGAACAACTCCGGGAGGTTCTAGGGTCGTGATTTCCTCTTAAGGCGACTCTATTTCTCAGGATCAGAAACTAGGGCCCGTAAGTTCCGTGGCTTGTCAATTCCTACGGTTTTCGGTTTGTCAACTCCGGTAAGGCAACACCTATGTGAATCCTAATAGATTTCGGAGCTTGTAGCGACCTACACAATAATCAATTATCAATATTAAAGCAAGCAATAAATATCAACACGTATAGAGGAAATGAAATCGTAAATCATATCTTATAAATGTGGAATGTATAGAAGTGAAATACAACCAAGCCTAGTATATAGGAAGAGTACAAGCTAGTTAACAAGTGAAAAGGGAAGAAGAATCGGCCCTTAGGACTAGCTAACCGGACTCAAAAGCCGTCTCTTAGGACTTAGAGGTGGAACTTTCGAGCTTGGTGGATACGGATTGAACGTAACTTTGACGGAGTGATGGTATGAATGTACAAGCTCTCAAGGGGGCAGAGTTTGGTTACACAAAATCTGAATAATGAAATGAGTGCTAATCACTCTTATTTATACACATCAAGTTTGAGGGCAAAATCGTAATTACATAAGTTACAAACAAGAATTCACACTATTTTTGCAGGTTTCACAAGGTACGCCCCGCGTAGAAGGTGGTACTCTCCGCGTATCTGCAAGATTAACCCATTATGTTGATAATTTCTTCGGCGTAAACTGGGATACGCTCCGCGTGGTTGAGCTCCTAGAACTTATTTGCTTGAAATATGCCTTGTATGCCCCGCGTGGTCTGGGTTACGCCCCGCGTAGTTAGGTATTGACCAAGTGGGAATGCGCAATTTGACTGCCGTGTATTGAGGGGAAGTGGCTACGCACCGCGTGCCATGTTTTGCGCCCCGTGTAGTTGTGAATTAGTGCTTGATGGTTTTCTTCTTTGTACCTGAAAAATACGATCTTCGAGAACCGAGTTAGCTTGACGTTTATTTTTTTGAAATTAATCAAAAACTAAAGAAATCAACTAAAAACGTAAAATTTATTTTTATTTTGTAATTTATTTGAAAACATACTGTTTTTATAATTAAACTTATCTATTAGGCTCAAAATTAGACCGTAAATCACGCTAAAAGATAGGGACAAAACGTCCCTATCAACCTCCTCGGACTTTAAAGTTTTACTTGTCCTCAAGTAAAAGAAGTCGAAAGACAAGGGATTGAGATGATTGAGAAACAAACCTCCGGTTGGTTTTACCAAGTGCGTGATTTCAAAGCTAAAGTTTTACGAAAAGTTTTCGGCAAGTACTTACGCAAGCGAATGAGTGACCAAAACTTATTCGAAACCTCCATAATCAAACTTAGTAGGCAATATTAACGGGGATTGATTATCTTTTGAGAACCCGATTGTACCTCACCAAGGGATTTCACTCTTACGCTCAAACTTTTGGTGGGTCGGTGTTTTTACGCTCTTCTTTGAACTTACTCAAAGTCACCTCGAGTTTGCATGTTCAACGGGGCTTTTCCACCTATATTATGGTTTAGGCAATATTAAAAATGGGTCCGGAGGGGGGTTGTAATGTGGGTGGCTTTTTTTAGTGGTAAGTGGTTAATTTTTAGAAGCTCTAGTCCAAACACCATTTTGATGATTGCATCGCTTTTTCATTTGTTTGGCTTTAGCAAGCTCGTAAAATATAACTTAAAATTGCTCGGGTGGAGCTTGAGAATGCCTTTTTGCTCTCTATTTTTGCTTCATTTATTTTTTTCTTTTTCTTTTTATTTGAGAGCAGCACAAAAACGATTTCAAAGATTTATTGTGCTTACTTGCTAAGGCTCCGGTTTGGTTTGGGTGATTCCGATGCGATTGATTTTATTGGTATTTGAACACGAGGGAAAAAAGGTTAAATGTTAAAAAGGTGTTTAGCAACGAAGTTGGTTAATAGGCTCGAGGGTGTTTCCTAAAGGTTTATGAAAACGAGAAAAATAATTTAAGAAAGAGTTAGCCTAAGTGGGTCCGTTTTATCATCTATTGCCCTTCTTACCAAAATAAGTGTACTTAACCCGGTATTAGATGCAAACTCTATGAGTTGAGTGAAGTCAAAGCTCTCAAAATGTTGTAAAAGAAATAGAGTTCTCGTACGAACTCTTTTAGGCTCAAAAATACCTCACATGAATTTTGGGTTAAATTGTGTACTTTCAAGTTCTCATAAATTTTTTCAAAAATCTCATCTTTATTGCCTTTTTAAATTTCATTATAGAGATAATTTGTGGGTTAGGACTCAATACTTTTGTTTAGTACGAATCTTGGCTTTGCATAAATTCCATAACTTCGAAATCAAGACTTAAATTTCTTAATTAAACCGATCCTTTGTGTTTTGACGTATTTACTTTTGAAGACAAATAATGGAACTTTTAATTATTTTCCGAAGAAGGTAGTGTGTTGGGCAATTTATGAGCCAATAAATTAGTTCAATTATTTTTTGTTTATTTTATTTTTATTTTTGTTTTTGTTAGTGCAAAACAAACTGTAAGTGCGGGGTTGCACGACCCTCCGCGTGATTAAAACGACGTGTATTCCAAAGACGTCGGAAAGGAAAAGAAAACAAAAAAAAAATGAAAAATAAAGGGTGAATTAAAAGAAATAAGGACCTTACAGGTCAATTCTTATGCGGGGCTTACACAGAGGTACGCTCCGCGTAAGAAGTTTATTTTGGTTTATTTTTGGGCAGAGACTTGGATACGTGGGGCGTACCCAGAGGGACGCTCCACGTGATTCGAGTTTCAAGACATTTTCCGGGCAGAACGTTGGTCACGCGGGGTGTGCCTAGAGGGGCGCTCTGCGTGAACCGTATTCTTGCACACAAACGTTTCGCAAAATGAGACAAAGACAATCATAAACGTAAATAACGAGTTAGTTAAAAATAAAACAGAAGGACGGAAAATAAACGAACAAAACACAATTATAAACCGGAATGAAATAGATATATATATATTAGAGAAAGGAAACAAAATACAATAAAAACACAAAACATAAAAGAAAACACGAAACAGAAAAACGGGAAAGCAACAAGAAATTAAAAACTATGGTTGAGGAGAGGGCGGGTTCCCATGTATGTTAAAATGGGTGAAGAAGGTGTTGGTGAAGGCCTCGAAGCTAGCCCGGTCCGCTTGCCTTTGTGCCTCAAGTGTGTCGAAGCGAATGGCGAGGGCGGCTTGGTCCATGAGGCGATGAGCCTCTAGGGTGTCGAAGCGGGTGGCAGGATTGGCTTCAAGAGTGTCAAACCGGGTGTTGAAGTGAGCCCGATCTTGCCTTTGATTCCCTTCCAAAATGTCCAACCGGGCATAGACCGATTGGAAGTCGGGGTCGGCGGAGTAGGTGGGACCGGGGGGTGGGCTAAGGTCGAGATCAAAGTCCGAGTCCCACTCCTCCCCCTCACGTTGTTGAGCAGCCCCCGAACTTTCACCCGGGCCGGATGGGAAGCGGTGGAGTGTTCGGAAAGCATTTTTGTCCAAAGGACGGGGGTCAAAGTGGGGGAGACGGTCGAGAGCGGCTGGGCCAAGAATGGAAGAGGCGTGAATAGTGACCAAGTGCCCCAATCCAATCCCGGCACGCTTCCTCGTGTTCATTTGTTGGAGCATTGTCTCAACGAGGAAGGAGAGGTCGAAAGTGAGCCCCTTTTCATAATAATAAAGAGCGAGGAGCTCAAGCTTGTTGACTTTGGTGGCCTCGGCTTTTCCTGAGAAGTAACCGTTGATGAACCAGTGGAGGAGTTGGAGGATTGGGTCGCGGATGCTACCCGGATGGAGGTTGGAGATGTGGTAGTCGTCCTTCCTCGTAATGGACTGCCAAAAGTCGCGGGGACTGACTCCGGGTGGCCATTCAGTGAGGCCAAGATCTTCACCTTGGTTGGTGACAGTGGAGCGTATCCAAGCCGTGGTGATTGAGTAGGGGTGGTTGTGGAGACGGAAGGCCAAGACGCAACTCCCATGGGGACCGGTGGATGCTAGAGTGGTGAAAAACTCAAGCACCAAAGAGGGGTACACGTGGTGGCGTGCACGGAAGAGGTCATGCCATCCGAGGGCACGGAGATGGTCCTCGAAGGCGTGGCGGAGGTTGTGGTGGTCAAGGCCGTGGAGATCAATGTAGGATAGGGGCATGATCTTGGAACCGGAGATGTTGTGGAAGGTAATGCCCTCACCCTCGATGTAGATGTGGAAAGGGGCGCGGTGGTAGAGGGTGAAGGGTGGGACTTCATTTTGTTTGGGTGGTGGTGGTGATTGTGTTTGGTTGGAATGGGAAGAGCGGGCACGATTGGACCGCGAGGGGCGGATATCGGCGGTTCATTTGCTTCGGGTCATCTTTGAGAGGGAGGGACGTTGTGTGGGAAAGAAATTAGGAGGTTGGAGTGAATGTGAGGGAGAAGGGGGAAAGAAATAGGGGAGTTTAAATAGGGAGGGGGGCTGGGAATCCAAGGGTTTTTCGGATTCCCAAGGGGATACGCGCGGTGTGAAGGGGCCACGCCACGCGTATCCCACCCTCTGGACCAAGTTTTGGTCCAATTGAGACAAGGTACGCAGGGCGTGCCTGGGAGTACGCTCCGCGTACTTGGGTCTCTGACCAAAAAGTGGTCCAAATAAGGGTGGTACGCGGGGCATGCGTCGTTGTACGCCCAGCGTAGAAGACGGTATTTGAACAGGTTTCTTTTTGTTTTGGGGTGTTATTTAATGTTTTTGTGGTTTTAATGGCTTTTTAATTTTTAGTGGTTATTAAGAAGTAATTAAGGTGCAAGTTAAATGAAAAATTAATTAGAGAGGGAGGTTAAGAGATTTTGAATTTGAAATGAAGGGAAGTGATTGGAGGTGAGAAGAGATGGAGTGGGAAAATGGAGAAAGAAATGGGGAAGTGGGAAGAGTGATGGGAGTGGTGGAAGAAGGAGGTAGAGTGTGAGGGTGGAGAAAGGAAGAAAAATGTGTCATGGGGAGTTGAATTTCGCAACTCCCCAATGGTACGTGGGGCGTAGAATAGGGCCACGCCCAGCGTAACCGATTTATTTTCGAATTTAATAGCTGGGAACCTACAAGTCTAAGAGTACGCGGGGCGTGCCTAGGGTGTATGCCCTGCGTGACCTATTTTTTTACAATTAAAATGGGAAAATCCTACAGGTCTAAAAGCACGCGGGGCGTAGGTAGGGGGCACGCCCCGCGTAAAGTGTGTTTTTGCAAATGTTATTGGGCAGACACTCATCTACGCGGGGCGTGCCTAAGGACACGCTTCACATAGATGTTTGGATTTTGATAATGGGATTTGTTTTTTTTTTCAAAGAGGAAAAATAAGGCGGGTTTAGTAAAACGGAAACGGAAATAACGCAAAAACTTGAAAAATAAAAAATACGCAAAAATAAAGTCGAAAATAAATTGAAAAGCACGTATGATACATATAAACCAAGGTTTGGAAAGTGCAAACCGGTGCTACGTTTAAAGTCAGAGTAGCTCGACTTTCTCGACGGGTGTGTTTATTGTAAGACATCCGAACCGGATCCCGATGGATCCGAACTGTGACTGTTAAGAAGAGTTATTGCTTGTCCGGATTCTCTATTCTTAGCCCTTGGGTTTTGCTCGGTATTGGTTGGGAGAGTTCCTAGCTGTCTCTCTTGTTGTTTGCGATTTAAATGAGCCACTTGGTGACTCAAATCCTTGCAAAACATTTCATTATTGGGAATCCTTTAACAAGGAAGTTACCGATTGGCCTTGCACGTTGTTGGGAGGTTGGGCATTTCGACCGCCGGAGGTGTTTTGTGATTGCCCTAGCCCGTGCTCCCTATATTCTTGGTGAAAATTGGGTGGGGGCCTTAATACGTTATTGTTATTGCCGTACGACAAATTAGGGTGTTGGTATCGAGGTCTCCACCCATTATCATTATTATTGTGGTGGTTTGAATAGGAGTTTGAGTTAGAGTTATACCTTTGGTTACCTCCTATGTAACTTACATTTTCGATGTCACCGACAAACGGGGTGCCGGTGTGGCAATTTTGCCCGTCATGATCACCGCCACAATGGTTTCACATCAGGACTTGTGCATCTTTGTTGAGGCTCAATTGCGCTATTAAAGCGTCTAGTTTCTTGTTCATTTCAACCATGGAACTCTTTGGAGCCTCTTTCTCCATGGCGAACGCTTGATGTCTCGGGGGTCCGGAAAGCCGATCTTCTTGCCATTGAACGCTTTTTCTTGTGAGCTCATTGATGAGCTCATATGCTTCGATTGCCGATTTCCTAAACAGGTCCCCACCTGCTGCGGAATCCACAGTAGCATGATTAGTAGGCGTTAAACCATGATAAAAAGTACTTACAAGATCGTGCTTGGGGATGTCGTGGTGTGGGCAGCTTCGAAGCAATTTTCGGAACCTCGCCCAAGCCGCGTGAACGGCTTCGTACTCGAGTTGCCGAAAGGAAGTGATATCATTGTGCAACTTCACAGTCTTGGAAGGTGGAAAGTAATAAGAGAGGAACTCCTTTTCGAACTCGTCCCATGACGTGATAGTTCCGGCTTCCAACGAATGCAACCATTCCAATGCTTGGCCTGTCAAAGAAAAAGGAAAAAGTTTTAGACGGACGGCCTCAACCGGGACACCATTTTGCCGAGAAGTATCGGCACATATAAGAAATTTATCAAGATGCTCGTTAGGGTTCTCATGAAGTTCTCCTCCGAATTGACCGAGTTGTTGGATCAATTGGATCATGCTAGTCTTTATTTCATATGTGTTGGCCGGGATGGTGCGGGCGACGATTCCGTTGCGATTTTATGGTCGATGCGGAGCTAGGATCTCCATCATTGTTCGGGTATCGTTGCCTACTCCGTTCCGAACGTTGTTCACCGGTGGGTTGGTGGGATTGGCTTCATTATTGACGTTGGCCATCTTTTCTCTCCGAATCCTACAAAGAGTACGTTCAATTTTGAAATCAATAGGAACGAGAGTATCACTCCGAGATCGGGTGAGCATAAATAATCAAAAGAAAATAAAAGATAATATGAACAAGAAAAGAATGGTTGTTAGTATATAAACAAAGTATAAACAATTTATACAAAAAGAATGCCTAGACTAACAATAAAACACTTTTGTCTAATATTGCAAGAAAGTATAAATCCCTGGCAACGGCGCCAAAAACTTGATAAGTATCTAGGTAGAGTGATAATAATAATATGTGATATGAGTGTGCTATGGTTATGGATATGATCTTTCTAAGTGCTTTAACTCTACTAGACGCTACTACGTAGGGGCAAGTGTACCCCATCGTATCAAGTAATAATCCAGTTAAGACCGGGTATCGAATCCACGGGATTTATACCTACAAGTATTAAACTACTCGGTTCTATACGTTATCTAAACAGTGAATACTTTAGCTTGGGTTGGGTAACAACTACAAACTATTCCTAAACTAAAGTGAGACAGACTCGTGTAATTCAAACCCTTAGTGAAGTATTGCGGGTGATGATAAGTTATAACATATGATAAATAACTCAAACTGTATTACGATTAATACTTTACTCTTGCAAAGACGACTACTTATAGACCGAACAACTCCGGGAGGTTCTAGGGTCGTGATTTCCTCTTAAGGCGACTCTAATTCTCAAGATCAGAAACTAGGGCCCGTAAGTTCTGTGGCTTGTCAATTCCTACGGTTTCCGGTTTGTCAACTCCGGTAAGGCAACACCTATGTGAATCCTAATAGATTTCGGAGCTTGTAGCGACCTACACAATAATCAATTATCAATATCAAA
This sequence comes from Euphorbia lathyris, assembly GCF_963576675.1. NCBI lineage: Eukaryota > Viridiplantae > Streptophyta > Magnoliopsida > Malpighiales > Euphorbiaceae > Euphorbia > Euphorbia lathyris. Next base: position 5,282,714 of record NC_088917.1, on the reverse strand, counting down.
GCAAGCAATAAATATCAACACGTATAGAGGAAATGAAATCGTAAATCGTATCTTATAAATGTGGAATGTATAGAAGTGAAATACAACCAAGCCTAGTACATAGGAAGAGTACAAGCTAGTTAACAAGTGAAAAGGGAAGAAGAATCGGCCCTTAGGACTAGCTAACCGGACTCAAAAGCCGTCTCTTAGGACTTGGAGGTGGAACTTTCGAGCTTGGTGGATATGGATTGAACGTAACTTTGACGGAGTGACGGTATGAATGTACAAGCTCTTAAGGGGGTAGAGTTTGGTTACACAAAATCTGAATAATGAAATGAGTGCTAATCACTCTTATTTATACACATCAAGCTCGAGGGTAAAATCGTAATTACACAAGTTACAAACAAGAATTCACACTATTTTTGTGGGTTTCACAAGGTACGCCCCGTGTAGAAGGTGGTACGCTCCGTGTATCTGCAAGATTAACCCATTCCGTTGATAATTTCTTCGGCGTGGACCAGATTTAGACTTGTTGACTCAACCACGCCCTGCGTAAACTGGGATACGCTCCGCGTGGTTAAGCTCCTAGAACTTATTTGCTTGAAATATGCCTTGTATGCCCCGCGTGGTCTGGGTTACGCCCCGCGTAGTTAGGTATTGACCAAGTGGGAATGCGCAATTTGACTGCCGTGTATTGAGGGGAAGTGGCTACGCACCGCGTGCCATGTTTTGCGCCTCGCGTAGTTGTGAATTAGTGCTTGATGGTTTTCTTCTTTGTACCTGAAAAATACGATCTTCGAGAACCGAGTTAGCTTGACGTTTATTTTTCTGAAATTAATCAAAAAATAAAGAAATCAACTAAAAACGTAAAATTTATTTTTATTTTGTAATTTATTTGAAAACATACTATTTTTGTAATTAAACTTATCTATTAGGCTCGAAATTAAACCGTAAATCACGCTAAAAGATAGGGACAAAACGTCCTTATCAAACCCATCCAAAATTCATCGTTCTCAGCTTCTGAAAAGTTCTTTGGTTCCAGAACTGAGACGAAGGCTATGTTGCTGAGGTACCACCTGAGTTGATTCCTTGTCATGAGGTGATTCTCAGCAGCATCGAGAATGTTGCTTTCAGAATGCCCTATTGGGATTCTGATCTCTCTCGGCAGTGTAATGTCTTCAGCAGTTGGTGTTTCAACAATCTCTGTATGTCTAGATTGGTCAGTGAAAATGATTTGGGTTTCGTCTTTACCTTTAGTCAGCCCTTGAGGGAGTGTCTCAGTAGTTGCGCCTAGGTCAGCAGGTGCTGAGCTGGGATCATCTTCAGTTGTCTGATTGACCTTCTCTGTAGGGTTAGTTTCATCGATCTCAACATGGACAGACTCTCCTAAAACCTGAGTTCGTTTATTGAAAATTCTATATGCTTTGTTGTTTGTTGAGTAGCCTAAAAAGATGGCTTCATCAGCATTTGAATCAAACTTTGCAAGGTTGTCCTTAGTATTCAGAATAAAACATTTACAGCCAAATGCACAAAAATAACTTATGTTAGGTTTTCATCCTTTCCAAAGTTCATAGGGGGTTTTCCTCAGTATAGGTCTGACTAGAGCCCTATTGAGTATGTAGCATGCTGTGTTAACAACTTCTCCCCAAAAGTACTTTGGAAGCCTATTCTCACTCAACATTGTCCTGGCCATTTCAACCAGAGTTCTATTCTTCCTTTCAACTACCCCATTCTGTTGGGGATTTCTAGGAGCAGAGAAGTTATGGTCAATGTCGCTGGCTTCACAGAATTCATCAACCAATTGATTTTTGAATTCTCCACCATTATCACTACGGATGTGAGCTATTTTTAGGTCTGTATCATTTTCAAGTTTTCTACACAGTGTTGAAAACATCTCAAATGTTTCATCCTTGCTACTGATCAAGATGACCCAAGTATACCGAGAAAAGTCATCTACAACGACCAATGAAAATCTCCTACCACCCAAGCTCAGCGGTTGAACTAGTCCGAAGAGATCCAAGTGTAGCAACTCTAATGGACGCTTGGTTGAGACAATGTTTTTGCTTTGAAAAGATTTTCTAGTCTGTTTTCCATACTGACAAGCATTGCATAATTGATCTTTTTCAAACTTAAGTTTTGGCAGTCCCTCAACTAATTACTTTCTTGCTAACTTGGCCATGAGGTCCATACTTACATGACCAAATCTCCTGTGCCATAGCCAAGAATTTTCTTCCTTTGACACTAAGCATATATTTTTTGAAAACTTCTTTTCCAAATTTAGCATAAAGACATTATCGACACGAGGGGCAGTTAAAATTAACTCATTAGTCTTGCCCTCGAGTATTTGACATCTAGAGGCATCAAATATAACTTTCCTACCACTATCACACAGCCGAGCTACGCTCAGTAGGTTATATTCAAGTCCTCTAACTAGGGAGACTGGCTTAATAGTAGGGTTACCACCAACGGTTCCTGACCCAACTATCTTACCCTTTTTATTGTCTCCGAAACTTACGCTTCCTCCACGTTTATGCACAAGTGTGATGAATTGAGTTTCATCACCAGTCATATGCCTCGAGCATGTGCTGTCAATGTACCATAACTTTGACTTTTCAGCACACCTCAGGCCCACCTGCAATAAAGCTAGTTATTCTTAGGTACCCAAATCTTGATGAATTGAGTTTCATCACCAGTCATATGCCTCGAGCATGTGCTGACAATGTACCATAACTTTGACTTCTCAGCACACCTCAGGCCCACCTGCAATAAAGCTAGTTATTCTTAGGTACCCAAATCTTTTTGGGTCCTTGTTTGTTAGGCTCAACAGATGATACATTATATTTTACTCGGTGGCGACACACTTTTGTAGTGTGGCCATTCTTTCCACAAAAGTCATAGTTGATCTTTTGTTGGCGAATCCATTTCCGCTAACCAGCACCTGGGTGCTGAGCGTGGCGACACACTTTTGTTGTGTGTCCTTTCTTTCCACAAAAGTCATATTAGACGTTTTACTGGGGATTCCATCTCCGCTGACTAGTACCTGGGTACTGAGCGTGCTGATGGAAATTTCTTTTATTCGAAACCCCGAGTTGGTTCTAAATAGATGTGATGTCCTTTTTCAGTTTCTTGGAATCTGATTGGACCTCAGTGACAAACCTATGCATGATCTTTAGATTCTCATCTTGCCTGGTATTGTCCTGGAGAAGATGTCGAAGGTCACCGAGCTTGACCTCCTCTATCTTATCACATCGCCTGCTAAGTGCTTGTACTTTCTTGTTACACATGAGGGTTCAGCTTGCTCAGAAGCACAAGGCTCAATAAACTCATCAGCCATGAAGTAGATGTTTGTTGACTCAGTGGCACCAGCTTCTGATGATGATGATTCATCACTGTCACTCCATGTAGCCACCATTTCCTTTCTGATGTTCTTCTTGTCCTTCTTCAAGGTAGGACAGCTTGATTTGATATGGCCAGTTTGATGACATTCAAAGAAGGTAATGGGCTTTGAGCTTTCTTTCTAGAATTTGCTGTCGCTGGACTCAGCTTTATATTTGTCATTCTTTTTGAATGGCTTCTTGCTGTATTTGTCATTTTTGCGGAACAGCCTTTTCATCTTTCTGGTGAACATGGCCATTTCTTCATCATCTGATGAGCTTCCATCAGTAGAGTCAGCTTTCATGACAAGAGACTTCTGCTTCTTGTCTTCAGACTTTTCTTTCACCTCAAAGTTCTTCATTGAGATCTCATGGGTCAGCAAAGATCCAATGAGTTCATCATACTTGTAGGTGGTCAGATCCCGAGCTTCCTCAACGACGGTTTTCTTTGCCTGTCAGCTCTTGGGAAGACTCCTCAGAATTTTCTTGACTTGCTCTTCCTCAGTGAAGTTCTTGCCAAGTCTCTTGAGCTCGTTGATTATGTTGGTGAATCTTGAGTTTATCTCAGAGATGCCTTCACCATCGTTCATTTCGAACAGCTCGTACAACTGACGCGCCTCAGCGGCGTCGGTCACCGTTGGGGCTGACTAAGGGATAAGTGTACCCCATCGTTATCAAGTAATAAAATCTGGACAAGTCCAGATATCGAATCCACAGGATTTATTTACTACAAGTATCGAGCTACTTGGTCTCAGGTGTTATCTAGGCTGTGTGGGTTTTGAGTTTGTTTGTTTAAGTTAATCTACTCCTAGTTGAATTACTCTACTCCTAGCTAAGTTATTCTAATCCTAATTAAGTTATTCTACTCCTAACTAAGTTAAACTACTCCTAGGTGATCTTTTACCAATGTAATTACCCGACGGGACATGAGGTGATACGATAATAATGAGAATAGATTGTTTAGACAACGGAATTAAAACCTAATCTAAGTCACTTGTGTCTGAGGCGATTAACCCTGCCTATCCTCCTGAGGTCCCTAGTTCGTGATTCCCTTGTAAGGCCGAAACTAGCTCTAAGGCTCAGCAATTTGGGCTTAATCTTCTATAGGGTCGTCAATCCTATAGGCACTGACTAGGTCAGATTCAGCTCGCAATATGTGCCAACTTAATTTTGGGATTATCGAATGAGTTAAACCAATCAGACAAAGCGTAAGACAAAGATTAAAGCAATAAAGCAATTGAATAAACAAAACTATAATATATATCAAAGATGAAAAGTATTGTCACGAAGATACAATGAGCCTAGGATTCATAACATGGATCAGAGGCTAGACAGAATATAAAAGAAGAAAAATCCCTTTTAGGGAACCTGTCTACCAATGCAGGCATCTTCCTAGGACTTAAGGATGGAACTTGAGCAATCCTCGGTGAACGGAGCTTCGGAGCTGTCTTCAATGGAGGTTGAAGGAGACGGAGGAGGTGGAGAGGATTTCTCAAGGTGGAAGCTTAGGTTTTTACAAAGATAAAAGATAACTAATTTACAATTGGAAATTCTTATTTATAAATGCGGTTCGGGCCCTCTTTCTGACCTAATTCGTGTCCTTTTGCAGGTGGGAAGACGTAGGGCCGATCGTGACTTCGTGGGGACTGATTCCCGTAGGTCAGCTCACCGAGCTGGGTGAGCCAGCTCGGCGAGCTGGCTCTTGTAGGCCAGCTCACCGCGAGCTGGCCTCCAGCTCGGTGAGCTGGCCTACGAAGGCCAGTTCGACGAGCGGTTTTGCCCAGCACGCCTTTGCGCGGTCGCTGGATGTCCAAAAATGTAATTTTCGCCTGAACTCATTCCTGCACATGCACGAAAACTCCAAATAGCATTAGTCCCAGGGCTAAATTGACCCGCCAATCGCTCATTTTGAGCAAACACTCCGTTTGGTGCGACTTTTGGCGGATCAATTAGCTATAAAAGATAACGGGAATTTAACATACATGCTATTTTGGCCATATTTGCGTAAAATAACCAGAAAACGAGCCTAAACAACGAAAAGTAAATAAAACATTTCCAATTTCTAACTAACTCACACAAACGCATATAAATGCGAGAATTGCTCGCTTATTCATGAAATAACGCTAAAAACCGTCCTAAAACCGTACCCAAAGATAGGGGGTTTTGACCCCTATCAAACCTCTTCGCACTTAAAACTTTACTTGTCCCCAAGTAAACTAAAAAACTAAACCCGCAATCACAAGCAAGCTAGAAACCTCCTGGTTTGACTAGGTGCTTGACACAATTTCGAGCATCTGTAATTACATGCATTCGAAAATACAAAGTAGACACACGATATCCAAAAGCCGCATTTCAATTATCACAGGTCATATGTTTACGAAGAAGGACACATGTTCAATTAAACGAGCTTAAGGGGATAGCTAAGTAAAACACCTCGCCATAGGTAGTTCACTCAATTCACACAATTTTGGTGGCTAAAGTGTTTACTCTCGGCTTATGTTCTTGCTTAGGATTACGTTGATTTTGCACGTTCATCCGAGTTCCTCTACTATGCTATATGATTCCGATGATATCAAAAACAGCCTCGAATTGGGGTTATAATGTGGTTAGAGGGTTAAAGGTACAACAAGGGTTAGGAGTTCTAGCGCTAGAAAAACAAAGTTTAAAATGGCTTTAGCAAATTGTGAAGTGATTGAGCTTTTTATTCACATATTTTTTTTGAGACGTTCTAATTTTAAGACTTGGGAGATATGGTTCTCCTTCTTTTGTTTGTCTCTTTTCTTTTTCTTTTCTGTTTTTCTTTTTCTTTTTTTTTTCTTTTTGGATAGTAATGCTCATTCACTTCTTAGCCTTTTGGCTTGCTACTATGGTGCCATAAACAAGGATAAAGAGTTAGAAGAAAACAAAGGCTCAATGCGAGTTTTGCAAAAACTCAGGTTAAGCAACAAACCAAGTGATGGTTTGCAAAAATTTGGGTTAGAACGAAAAAAAAAAATCTACAAACTACAAAAATACAGGCTCAGAGGGGCTTCCTAGAGTAGATGAAAAAGAAGAAATAAGGTAAAGAAAAGGGTTAATTCTAATGAGGCTGATTCATCGTTTACCATCTCAAATCATTGCATATAGGTTCAACTCAGTATTAGGTGCAAAATCTGTAATCTTTCCACAAGTCAAAGCGTTCACACAAAAATGTCAAGAAAGAGAGCTTTTTGATGTTCGCTCTTGGGCTCAAATTCAACTCACGGTTCTTGGGTTTCAAATTTGTGCTTACTAGTTTTCCCCAAACTCAAGTTTAATATCACATGCGATTCTTAAGTTATCTACCTTAGTAATGATTGTAGCATTTCTTCAAAAGTAGGGTCTAAATGCAAACTTTAGCTCATGCTTTTACAGATACAAGGGTTGTGTCCTACACCTAAACTAGTTATCATGCAGTTTTAGATTCGGTTTTCAGCCCTCAAGGACAAATAACGAAGTTTAGATTCGAAGGAGGTTCACGGTTTTAGGTCCTAAACATGCAAAAACATAAATAAAACCCGAAAACGTTAAACTAAACTAGACACGACGCAAAAAAAATTAAAAATTATACAAATTTTTGTAAGTTTGTCTACCCATCCTCCTCACACTTAAAATATGCAATAAGTTCCAACATTGCATTCAACATCATAAAACACGACTGTAAAGAGTTAGGGTGGAGAAGACAACTTACTGATCGGCCAGGGGATATGGCCATGGCATGTTGTAGCGGTCGCAGTAGTCTGCCGCTACGTACTCAAGACCCGTAAGCCTCCGATCCATGTTCTGCTCAAAATTTGTGAACCGTTGGTCCATTTGCTGAACAGTATTAAAGGTTTGGAGGTTAAGGTCCCTCATCTCTGCCATCATGGTGTTTATGGATTGGAATTGGGCCTGCATCCCCGGCTCTTGATATTCTGTTTGGTCCCCTGCTGCTCCAGCTCCTTCCTCCTCAGCTTCTTTTTACTCTTCCTCCCTCTGTTGTGGTGGTTTCCGTGCTCGTTTTCGCGTGTTCCTACTTGAGCTTGCTCCTCCAGATGGATCCCTATTTAAGACTACATGAAAGGTAGATCTTCCCAAAAATTTAGAGTTAAGCAATGTAGGGTGGAAACCCCCTTCGTCAATGACCAAATCTTTGAATTGGTCATCAAGGAAGCGGGTTACCAAGTACCCAAGCCCAATGGAGCCGCGTTTCCTACTTGTTTGGCTTTGAAAACCTTCAAAGATAGTTTTAACATTATCAACAGGTTTATGATTGGCTACACACCACAATATGAGCACTTCGGTGCTCGAGACCTTGTTACTCTCGTTTTTGCCTAACAAATTATGCGCTACAAATTTGTGTACAAGGTTTAACATTGGGTCTAGGAGAGAGATTGGGCTAGCAGTGCGGGAGTCATAATCTGATGACCCTGTCAGTTGGTACCATGCGTTACTCAATGTCATGGGTTCCTCAAAACCCGAGACTGCCTTATCAGAGTTATAAACTCCCATACAAGCTGCTATTACAGTATCACCGAGACGATAGGGTTTACCATTCAGTCTGAAGGAGTATTTATCAGTTCCTATGGGCGTCTCTTTTTTTAGGGTAGTCAGAAATTCTATAGTGTATCTGTCATAAGCCACAGTCCTTTTTGTGGCCAGATGATACCAGCCTTGGAATTTCAGGATTTCCTTGAAATCCTTTTCCAACCCTAAAGATGCTAGGTATTTTTGATCAACAATGACGTGAGGAGAATGGTCTTGTTTAGAGAACCGATCATATAACAGTCCCTCACGCTCATCGACTAACCCAAAAGGAGGATTATACTTAGCTTGCAAGGCATCACTGAATTGAATGTCGGAGTCAGCGTCATTGTCAACTGGGACATTGGCCTTACCTTTTCTGCCCATAGTACCTAAAAGGGAGACCAAACGAACCAAGTTAGAACATATTTACATAACCATACCCAAATGTCCAAAAATCCAACCCATAGGCATGATTTGAGGTTTATAGAAACTTAGGGATCAAAATACAAGGTTTCGGTCCCTAAGATAAAGTAATTAACCCGTAACTCTTAATCCGTGCAAAATCAATGAGGCCCAGTGACCAAAATGTGTTAAGAATGTGAAAGGTAATTCTGTTGACAAGTTTCCAACTGTAAACTGCATAATTGAATTTTGAGCTAAAAATGGAGGTTTTACCCAATTTAAGCAATTTCTCCAAAACTCATAAATTAAGAACTCAAATTATACCCAAAGCACAAATTGATCATAATAATGTCATATATGGCAAGAAGATCAAGAAAAAACAAGCAAACAAGTGATTATTTGAAAAAGAGGCAAAAATCCCTAAAACCTAAGGTTACCCAATATTCAAAAACCAATGCTCTAAACTTAAATCTAATCCTAGAATCATGCGGGAAATCAAAAATAGGTAAGAATCCATACCTTGTTCGTTGATTTCGGGTTAGGATTGTGGATTTGGGGGTTAGGGTTGTGAAGAGAAAAAAAGAAGAAAAGAGAAAGAAAGAAAGAAAAAGAGAGAAGGAAGGGGATGAATAGTCATCCCCCTTTTTCTCTTTTTTTTTTTATATTCGGGATTAAAATCCCGAATTGGCCCGTGCCGGCCGAGCTGCTTGGCTCGGCCGACGAGCTGGGCGGCAGCGCCATACTTGCCGAGCTGGGGTGCCCAGCTCGGCGAGCTGGGCGGCAGTGCCTTGCTCGCCCGAGCAGGGGTGCCCAGCTCGGCGAGCAGGGGTGCCCAGCTCGGCGAGCTGGGCCCCTTTGGGCGATTTTTTTTTTTGAATAAACACGCATAGGGAGAGACAAAACTTGACAAACCAATAATGAATATAAGAATGACGAAGGCAAAAAACAAAATTAACGAAAAAGGAAAAGAAAAACGGTAAAATAATTGTTCAAGTTTTGAATTTAACCCGAGGAGAACCCGATTTCTCCCTCTTACTCAATCCTTTCTCAGGATCTTCGGATTCTTCTCCATTGTGCTTGGGAGAGAACCCTGTGGCCTTTCCTATCTGTCCCTATTGATCTGGGCTACCTGATTGCTCAGATCCTTGTAGAAGGCTTCGTTATTAGCAAGCCTAGCCGAAATCTCTTTCAAGAGAGTCACCACTTCGTCAGATTCCTTAGGAGGTTGCATTGGCCCTTGGTTTGCTGTTGATATGGGGACATGCCAAGTCCCTGCTCTCTGTGCTCTTGGACAAAACTGTTGGGAGGCCTAAGCACATTTTGGTTTGAATTCCCGTAGGATAGGTTCGGGTGTTGAGGCCTCCCGTAGTTGTTGCTGTTGTTGTAGGAGTTGTAGTTGTTGTTGGGGTTGTAATTGTTATAGTTTTGGTTGTACCTCGGTTGTCCCCCAACATAGTTGACCATCTCCACCCTATCTCCAGCGAAAGGGCTACCTGCTTGACAATCCTTTCCATGGTGGTCGCCGCCACAATGCACACAGGTGGGAGGTTGGCTGAATTTAGCCAACAGGACGTCCATCTTCCTACTCAGATCCGCAACAACCGAATTTTGTTCCTGATCTTCCACAGCAAACACCCGCTGCCTTGTGGGGCCAACGATTTTCTCCTCTTGCCATTGCACACTCTTTCTTGCCAGCTCATTAATCATGTCATATGCTTCTGTTGCGGTCTTCCTGAACAAATCTCCACCCGCGGCGGAGTCTACAGTAGCTCTGTTAGTGGGTGTCAAACCGTGATAGAAGACGCTTACCAATTGATGTTTAGGCATGTCATGATGAGGGCATATGCGCAGCATTTTTATGAATCGGGTCCAAGATGTGTGGAGCGCTTCGTGCTCGGGTTGGTGGAATGAAGTAATTTCACCCCTTAGCATCGCTGTCTTCGAGGGAGGAAAGTAGTAAGATAAGAACTCTTTTTCCAATCCTGCCCGCCTATTAATATTAATCAATTTATATATTAATATTTATTTTTAAGTATAAATCTAATTTTTTGTTATTAAAAATTATACATATGTATTTAGGTGGGTTTATATGGGCTGAGTTTGAGATTTGATTTTTCAGCCGGAGCCCAGCCCGGCCCGAACCCACCTAAATTAACAGCGGATTGAGGTGGCCTTGGGCTGAGCATTTCTAAGCAAAAGCTCGATGGATCCGGTCCGAGTCCGGCCCAGCCCGACCTATGAACATGTCTAGTTGGGATGATTTATTAACAGTTTGTTTGGAGTTTTTGGGATTGATTAAAGCTTGAAATTCAAAGATTTTTAGTGAGAAAAATGCTCTCCCTCTCTCTAATTCTTTCTGTAAATCCAAAAAAAGTTAGTCCTCCTGCACTGGTTCAGCCAATTGGGTTTTATACCATGAAAGGAAGAAACTTGGCAAGCTAATGTTGAGGTATGGGTTGACTTTGGATTTCTAGGATTTAAGGAAAATTGATCTTTATTTTGGGGCAAATTAAAGTCGATCAGCCTTATTATAAAATAGTGGTTAATCACGTGTCGCTTGAATACACGTGCTAATGGTTAATTTGGACGTTTATGGGAAATAAACGATCAGTCTTGAACAAGGTCGATCGAATTTAGGGTATCTCCAAGGGTCTCCAAAAATAGAGAACCCTCACTATTTGCAGCTCCAATGGAGCTGCAAAACCATGCGGCATTTTTGCCGCATGGTTGATGGTACTGCATATATGCAGTACCATCTTGCCTTGCTGCATTTTTGCAGCAACGCAAATATTAATATTTTTTTGTTTTGTTTTTTTAATTTTAAAATATTATTTATTTTGTTTTTTAATTTAATATTTATTTATTATTTCTTTTAAGTTTAATTTTATTTAATTTTTATGTATATTTTTTATATTTGAACAAATTTTATTTAATTCTTTTACTTATTAAAAAAATTACATAAAATTTAAATTATTAACTATTAATTTTAATAATTATTATTTGAATTATTGAAATAATATTAAGATATATTTTGATTTTTTTTATAGGAAGATATATTTTGATTAATAATAAAAAGAATGTAAAATGAAAAATTGATATAATAGTAACAAAATATTATGTGTTGTGTTATAAATAGAGTAGATGGTTGGAGAGGTTTTACTGTAGTAACTTTATATTTAAAGATAGAGTAGAAAAAAAATGAAGATAAAATAGGTAAAATAGAGTGTATTGTTGGAGATGGCCTTAGCCTACGGCTGATCGACCAAATTTCTCAATTTTTGTCTTTTGTTCGTTCTCTTAAAGCTTTCACCTTTCGTTTCGAGGCAACCTTTCACCGGATCAAACCTACAGCTCAATGTTAACAGTTCATACATCATCGAGGTCGGAAAAATCTGTGCTCACACCCGGCTAGGCTCCATTGGTCCCGCCCCTAATTGTGAGCATCAAATTTAGTTTAAAATACGTTGTTTATTTCATTTGTGTTTGAAATTATATTTTTTTTATAATTTGAAATAAGGTTTTACAGTTTTCTTATAGTCACATATAACTGTTTTTCAACAGTTAAAAATACAAATTTCAAACGTAGGTGAAATGAATAATACTCTGTTAACCTAGTTTGATGTTTAAAGTTGACTTTTTTTTTTTATCATCAGTGACTTAATTCTAACAAAAAAATATAAAAATTTAATGGCTTAATGTATCCAAATAAACGATGAATATTGAAAAATGCAAGATTAGGGGTTTGCAAATGCTTTTTGCCTATATATATTTGTGTTAAGCCCAAAATATACCTAAAATATCATATATAAATACGTTAAATTTACATTGAAATCGTGCTAATTATATTCATTTGGAATACTTTTACGTCTTTATTTACTTCTTTGATGCAAGGTACTTAATTATTTGGTTAAATCCAAATAGGAGCGAAAACGGAGCTAAAACGGAGCTAAAATGGAGGAAAAACCTAAAAAACGTACCGAGAACGCATAACAGCCAGAAGAACGCTCAATGAGGACGAAAAGCAGTCGAGAGACAGGGAAATATCTCTCTGTCGCGACTGAGATTTTCATAATCTCAGTCGCGACTTACGGAAGCCAGTTCGGGAAAAGACGAGGTCTTCAAACTCGCCCCTGTACCCCCTGTCGCGATTGAGATTTTCAGAATCTCAGTCGCAACAGCGAACTATTCTGCACACAAAACACATGTTTTAATCCGAGAAACGCGTCTGTTCGTTTGGATAAAAGCGACCCTTCACCAACGGACACGACCCATCATTTACAACCCTTCAACAACTATAAATAAGTGATCCATTTCAGAATTAGAGAGGTTGGAAAAGTTAGAGAAATTAGAGAAGAAAGTTATTATGTTGAGTTTCTGATTCAGAAAAGAATTAGAAAGTTAGATTTCATTTCTGTGTAAACAAACTTGCTATACACAAGTTGTTATTAGATTAGTTATAAACACAGTATTAGTTTAGTTTCTAAAGAGACAAGTTTTCATTCTGGTAGTGGACCTACCAGTCTCTATTCCGAAGATCCAGCGAGAAAAAGTGACGGCTGAAGCGCATGAGGTTTGACGCACCTACGGAGTTTGAGGGAAAGATTGTCAACCCGGATCTCAAAGTTTTTGTTACAATGCTATCCAAGTTTCTACTTCTCTGTTAACTTGTGAAAATTCACATTTCATTAATGATATACTTATTTATTCAATACATTCTTACTGTTGTTATTTTGATATTGTTCTGACAAAATGATTTTCAAAATGATAAATTGGTGTTTTTATTAAAACGTTCTATTCCATCTTATTCATATAAGAAATTTGTTGAACACTTGACAGATTTAGTTTTTATGGATGACATGATCGCTGATCGCGGCTTATCAGACATAAAATACTAGTTTGATTAAGGTAGGAATCACCTCAACATCAGGGACATTTCTACGGTTCAAAGCCATTTAATTGAATAAATCCTTATATTATTACATGTCTATAATCTTTACAAAGTTAAAGTTGCTTTCTTTGCTTTATGAAAATGAGTTTTATACCTTCTATTTATTCCAATTACGGTAGTATCTGTCTTGTAATCAAAATCCCAAGACAGAACTGTTCTCTAAACTCGATATAATACTTCTATCTAATCCTAATTTACCAAAACCAATTCCATCAATTAAACGTATTTCTTTTATTAAACCTAAACACGTGATTAAAACCGAATTAAATAAAGTTTTAGTTAAAAAGCGTTCCTTGTGGGTTCGATATCTTTTATTACTACAAGCGTATACCGTGCACTTGCGGAAATCGCTCAACAACTTTTTGGCGCCGTTGCCGGGGAACGCCAAAAATTTTGACAAAATTTTAAATTTTTCGTGTTTTATTTCGAATCTAGGTTTAAACATACTTATTTTAACTTTTATAATTTAATAATTTTCATTTACTAATTTATTTATTTTTCAAATTCTGTTTTGTAGGTAGTTTCGGTTCGTGCAAGATTTCAGGTTCGTGCGCAGTTCTCGAAGTTCAGGCATTGTACCAGACCCTATAGACCCAGAAATTGAGAAAACCATTAGGAAGAACAAGAAAAATAAGAAAAACAAAAATAAGACCCCAGTAAAAACATATACCGAGCCAGAAAAAATGGCAGACCCACCAACACTTATGGATTACGCTAGGCCAGGTGTGGCCGGTGTGACCAATAGTATCGTTAGACCCAGAATCACCGCAAATCAATTTGAAATTAAGCCAGCTTTGCTTAATATGTTACAAAATAATGTAACATTTTACGGGTTACCTAACGAAAATCCTAACACCCATTTAACAAATTTCCTAGAAATTTGTGACACTTTTAAAATCCCAGATGTGACTGCAGAAGCAATCAAACTTCGCCTCTTTCCTTTCACTTTGAAGGATAGAGCCAAAGAATGGTTAACTTCTATGCCAGCTGCAACTTTTGCCACTTGGGAACAATTAGCCCAAGCATTTTTATCTAAATATTTTCCTTTAGCAAAAACCGCAAGAGTCATAAAGGAGTTAACATCTTTTTCTCAAAATGATAATGAGACTCTTTATGAAACTTGGGAACGTTTTAAAGAACTTCAACGTTTATGCCCACACCACCAATTACCCGCTGAACTTTTAATGCAAACATTTTACAATGGACTAAATCCTACAACTAGGGGTTCATTAGATGCTATGTCGGGAGGGCTATTTATGAAGAAAACATCAGCCTAAGCGAGAGAACTTTTGGAGGAAATGGCAATCAACAGCAGTATGTGGCCCGCGGAACGTGGACATATGCCGGTAGCAAAACCATCATCCTCAACCACACCATCAGTTAAAGGTATAGTTGAACTTGATCTAGTCGTGATGCTACAAGCCCAATTTTCTGCTTTATCGCACAAAATTGACAAATTTATGGCACCACGCGATACCAATGGTAATCCAATCCAAACGGATGTGGATTACGAAAATATGAGTGAGATCGAACAGGTAAATTTTGTCCAAGGGCAAAACCAAACTAATAATCCTTATTCTAATACTTATAATTCTGGATGGAGGAATCATCCTAACTTTAACTGGAAAGATAAAAATAACAATAATACAAGTGCTAATCAAAATCGTACCACTAATTATCAGAATCAGTCAAGAGATACGATTAGCACTTTATCTTCTAAAATCGACAAGTTTATAGATGCTATCAGTGGAAAAATAAGTAATCACGATGATGGTTTTAAACGGATCGAAAATAAATTCGATCAGCTTATTAAAAACCACTCATCTAGCATCCATAATTTGGAGGTTCAAATTGGTCAACTTGCTAAATCAATTCCATCTCGAAAAGAGGGAAGTCTTCCCAGCCATACAGAAGAAAATCCGAAAGAGCAGGTGAAAGCTATCACTCTTCGTTCAGGGAAAAATTATCAAGGGCCTGAAATGCCCAAAGATGCAACATTACCAGGAACTGATTTACCAAAGTCCAAAGAAGATATCTTAAACACAAATAGTTCACCATTTGACACAAGTACCAAAACTTTTGTACCCAAGCCACCTTTTCCGCACAAAATCCGAAATAAGGACTATGATAAACAACTTCTAACGTTTTTGGATAAACTTAAAAATTTGCACATCAATTTGACATTCATGGATGCAATCACACAAATTCCTAACTATGGTAAGTTTTTAAAGGATTTGATTTCGAAGAAAATCAGTTGGGAAGGAATTTCATCCATTTCGTTAACTGAAGACTGTAGTTCAATAGTATCAAGTAATCTGCCCACTAAACTCAAAGATCCCGAATGTTTTACTATTCCGTGTAAATTGGGAGATATTGAGTTCCCAAGTTGTCTTTGTGATTTAGGAGCAAGTATAAACTTAATGCCATTGTCTATTTTTAACAAGTTAGGTTTAGAAGAAGATATCAAACGTACCAATATGGTTTTGCAATTAGCGGATCAAACCACTAAGAGGCCATATGGTATAATTGAAGATGTTTTAGTCAAAGTCGATAAATTTATTTTTCCTACCGATTTTGTTATATTAGACTTTGCATATGATGTAAATTGCCCTTTAATTTTTGGTAGACCGTTTATGAACACGGGACGCGCTCTAGTAGATGTGTCGGAAGGGAAGGTAGTTTTAAGGATAGGAGAAGATAAGATCGAGTTTAATATGAACAAAGCGATGAAATACCCTATGGAGGAATTCGCTTGTATGAAACTTGATTTAGTCGAGGAATGTGTCAATGACATTATTCATAGTGAAGAAATAATTGAACCTATAATAGGTGAGGAATTAGATGATAAGGACCCAGAGCCTTTGATTCGAGAAGATGGACCAGTTTCGCCTTCAATTGTAACACCCCCTAAATTAGAACTTAAAGAGTTACCCAGTCATTTGAGGTACGCTTTCTTAGGCGAAGGCGATTCTCTACCTATAATTATTTCTAACAAATTAACAAACGATCAAAAAGAAAAATTGAAAGATGTTGTTAGAAATAGGATAGGGAGTATGGGATGGCAAATTTCAGACTTAAAAGGGATCAATCCTAGTATAGTAATGCATAGAATTCACTTAGAAGAGGATAAGCCACCTAAAGCGGATAGGCAAAGACGCTTAAATCCGAACATGAAAGAAGTAGTCAAAAATGAGATTACTAAACTTTTAGACAATGGAATCATTTATCCGATCTCGGATAGTGAATGGGTTAGTCCAATCCATTGTGTACCTAAAAAGGGAGGCATAACTGTCGTAAGAAATGATGAAGGTGAACTGATACCTACACGAACCACCACCGGTTGGAGGGTTTGTATAGACTATAGGAACCTAAACAAAGCAACTAGGAAAGATCATTTTCCTCTACCTTTCATCGATCAAATGATCGAAAGGATAGCTGGTCATGCATTTTACTGTTTCCTAGACGGTTATTCCGGATTCTTTCAAATTTACATTTACCCGGATGACCAAGATAAAACAACCTTCACGTGTCCTTACGGAACATTTGCATATAGGAGAATGCCTTTTGGTCTATGTAATGCACCAGCAACATTTCAACGATGTATGACAGCAATATTTAATGACTTTATTGAAGACATAATGGAAGTTTTCATGGATGATTTTTCAGTTTATGGAGATTCTTTCGATGCATGTTTACAGAACTTAGATAAAGTATTGTCTAGATGTGAGGAAACGAATTTAGTATTAAATTGGGAAAAATGTCATTTCATGGTAGACGAAGGAATTGTTTTAGGTCATAAGATTTCTGAAAAAGGTTTAGAAGTGGACAGAGCAAAGACTTCAGTTATAGAAAAATTACCCCCACCAACCACTGTTAAGGGAGTAAGATCATTTTTAGGTCATGCAGGTTTTTACAGAAGGTTTATAAAGAACTTTTCTGTAATTTCCAAACCACTTACTAATTTGCTTATGAAAGATTCAACTTTTGATTTTAATAAAGATTGTTTACAAGCTTTCAATACTTTGAAAACGGCTTTAGTTAGTACACCTATAATATCGAAACCTGATTGGAGTCTACCTTTCGAAATTATGTGCGATGCGAGTGACTTAGCTGTAGGATGTGTATTAGGTCAAAGGAAGGATAAGAAACTTCATGTTATATATTATGCGAGTCACACATTGTCCGGTGCATAATTAAATTACACCACAACTGAAAAAGAAATGTTAGCAGTAGTTTTTGCATGTGATAAGTTCCGATCTTATTTGTTAGGATCTAAAGTCATCATTTATACAGATCATGCAGCTTTACGATATTTATTTGCTAAGAAAGATGCAAAACCGCGTCTTATTAGATGGGTTTTACTATTGCAAGAATTTGACATTGAGATTAAAGACAAAAAGGGAGTAGAAAACCTGGTCGCCGATCATCTATCAAGACTTGAGGATGAAAACGGTCCCATCGGTGAAACATCAGGCATTCGAGATGATTTCCCTGATGAACATCTCATGCAAGTACAAAGTGTCATAGCTCCATGGTATGCGGATATAGCCAATTACTTAGCTGCATATGTTGTGCCAGATGGATTGACTTCTCAGCAAAAGAAGAAATTCTTTTCAGAAGCTAAGAAGTATTTTTGGGAAGATCCATTCTTGTTCAAAACATGCGGCGATGGAATACTTAGGAGATGTGTTAGTGAGTTTGAATATGACTCTATAATGTTAGAATGTCATGCTAGCGCTTACGGAGGTCATAATAGCGTAAGCAAAACAGCAGCTAGAATACTTGAATGTGGATTCTTTTGGCCTACTCTGTTTAAAGATGTCCGTTCATTTATTATCCGCTGTGATAAATGTCAAAGAACATGGAATATAAGAAGGAAAGATGAGATTCCTCTTACGAACATATTGGAAGTTGAAATCTTCGACGTATGGGGGATTGATTTCATGGGTCCTTTTCCTCCTTCTTTTGGCAAAAATTATATATTAGTAGCCGTAGATTATGTTTCAAAGTGGGTTGAAGCAATTGCAACCCCGACAAATAATTCTAAAGTAGTTGTTAAGTTTTTAAATTCAATATTCTGTCGATTTGGAGTTCCTAGAGTTATGGTAAGTGACGGTGGTACTCATTTCGTAAATAGAGCGTTTGAGTCACTTATGAAAAAATACGGAGTACACCACCGTATCTCTACACCGTACCATCCTCAAACGAATGGTCAAGCGGAAATTTCAAATAGAGAACTCAAATGGATACTTGAGAAAACAGTTTCGTCTTCTAGAAGAGACTGGGCACATAAACTTAACGATGCATTATGGGCATACCGTACTGCATTTAAAACGCCTATCGGAATGACACCTTATATATTAGTCTATGGTAAAGCTTATCATTTGCCGGTTGAATTAGAACATAAAGCATATTGGGCTATAAGAACCCTTAATTATGATTTACAAAGCGCAGGGAAAAAGCGTTTGTTCGACTTAAACGAGTTGGATGAATTACGCTATTTCTCCTACGAAAATGCAAGAATTTATAAGGAAAAAATTAAAAAGTGGCATGATGCCAAAATCAAAATTAAAAACTTTAATGTTGGGGATAAAGTCTTACTTTTTAATTCGAGATTAAAGTTATTTACAGGAAAGCTAAAATCTAGATGGGCTGGACCATTTTTGGTTATTAAAACATTTGATTACGGAACTTTGGAGCTAGAAAAGTCTAACGGCGAACGATTTAAGGTCAATGGTAATCGTTGCAAGATTTATTTCGACGGAGCTCCAATTCAAGCAATTGAATCCGTGGATAAATTCTATGAAAATTAATTTATTTAGTTTTCATGTTTTTAATTTATAGTTTTTCTTATTCTATGTTCATAATTTTTATTCTTTTTCTTTTTAGTTTATTTTTATTTTTCTATTTTTTATTTCTATTTTTATTTCTATTTTTTATTTTTTTATTTACTTTAATTTTTATTTTTATTTTTATTTTTATATTTATTTTTGTGTACAAATGAGTTTTGTTAACATTAAAATTTTAATTTAGTCATGTTTTGAAAGTTTCATTAAGTGTTAAGTGTTATTGAGAAATTAATATGCAGAAATCTCAGTTGAGATTTTCCATGTTTCAGTATTTGAAAATCTCAGTTGAGATTCCGAAAATCTCAGTTGAGATTCCGAAAATCTCAGTTGAGATTTTCTGTCTTTTTGCAATTGAAAAAACTGTAAGGGATTACAGTCTTCTATCTTTAAAATTTCTGTCAGTTGACTCAAAGAGGTATCACTTTGGCACCTTTTTCTTTTTAACAGACACAACCTTTCACTTATAGGTCTTATATATTCCTAGAGGATCAGACTTATTCCATTTCATTTTATCTTTCTGAATTTCTTTCTCAAATTCTCAAATCCTACAGACTTCATTTTCTTTTCTCTCACAGACATGACTAAGTCTTTGAAAAATGTTCAAAAACACGCTTCTGCTCAAAACGGGAAAGTTGATATCTCCGATCGTTATGGTGCATTGTTTCCCATTTATAACCATGACGAGGGGAAACGCTTTCTGCAATTCAGATATGCTCAATTCTTTGGCATGATGTATATGGACGAGTTTCTGAACGAGGAACTCGAGATAAGCGAAGACATTGATCGCTATCTGACTAATTTGACTTGGACCAAATTTGTTTCTATGAAATTTCCTATTATTGGAAATTGGGTTCTGGAATTTTTCTCCACCGTTAGGTTCGTCAACAAGAGACGTGTTCGTCTCAGTTTTCATTGTGAGGGGGAGGTATTCACTTTTGGATATCCAGAACTTCATAATTGGTTTGGATTTCCACCCCGAGACACAACTCAACACCATCCTGGTAGGGATATGACTTCTAGAGATATATGGAGGATGTTAACAGGATTTTGGCGATTCAATCCACGTCTTGCCTTCAACAAATCCATTAATTCTAATTCCATGCTGTATCTGCATAAATTCCTCTGTCACAGCCTTTTTGGTCGGGTCAGTAGCAATGTTGTGAAGGATACTGATCTCTATGTGTTGGGCGACATTTTCCAAGGCAACTCAGTGAACTCCTCGAAGATTCTAATGGAGGGGTTAGTTGCTGCTTCCCGTTCGAAGAAACGGAAGATTGGATTCGCCAACATCATTTGTGGAATAATTTTAGGAGCCAAGGGAACCATTTCTGTCCCTTGGACTGATACAGAACCATTCCTTATTCTAGACTACGAGTTCTTGGAGAATGAGGGGCTTGTCAACCGAGTTTTTCGTTCTGGTCCAACATTCCTTTCTGCACCAGAGAGGAAAGTCTTCATTCAAACGAAGATTAATAGGGCCAATGCACGTCGTCTGTCATCTACTTAGGGATGTAATATGAGTTTCTGTTTGGTTTTATTATATGTATGAGTGTTTCTATTTTTGTATTTTTAGGAATAAGATGTTTTTATGCAATATATATAATATGGTATTGTTTCTATTTTTAATAAAAGTGCATTAATTCTTTATTTCATTTCTTTCATTTAAGGAACAACCCTTGGTTTTCCTTTAATTTAATGTTTCAGTTTTGTTTATCTCAGTTTCAGGGATTAATATTCACATTAATGTCACTTAATTATAAGAGGAATTGGTTTAGAAGTGTTAAAATCATCACAAACAGTCCCAATTTTACCAAGAATTTCCAAAATCTCAGTTGAGATTACGAATTCTCAGTTGAGACGGCAAGAGGACAAATTTCAGCAAAAATTCGACCCCTTTACCTACTTGCTGTCGCGACTGAGATTTTGAAAATCTCATTCGTGACTTGCGACTTACAGGGACGGGATTAGGGGCGAATTTTCACTCTTTTCCTCTTCCTACTCTAATTAATTACCTATTCATCTATCCTAATCAATACCTATTACTTACACCTATTTATAACACCTATTTTTACACCAATCAATCATCTTTTCTCTTCTCAATACCAAGATTCACTCATCTTCCCCATAAATCTTTACCCTATTCATCTTCTTCTTCCCCAATTCACCACCATTATCTTTTAATCTTCCTTTCATCCTTTCATATTTTCTTCCTCCCATTCACCCAATTTCATAAACACAAAAATATGCCTAGACAAAAGACCGTTGCTAACAAAGCCAAGGCCACCGAAGTCAATCGATTACGGGTTCAATATGGAGCACCGTTCGATATTACGACGAAAGCCGAAGGATGCAAATATCGCCGATTTTCTAATAGCCAAATAGAGTTCGTTGACATGCTTTTTCTTGACACCGACACGGTAAACACACTTTCTTTTACCGAGCGTATTGATGAATTTCTTTCCGTTCTTGGTTGGAAACGATTTTCTAGTATGCGTTTTCCAAGTCTTAAATCGCATATTATTGAGTTTTTGGTTACTCTAACCTATGACAAGAAGAAAGGAGTTATCTCTTTTCGGAATGATGGAGTTCGTTATGATGTTGGGTATGCGGCCATGAACCGTTGGTTTGGTTTTCCTACTCGGAATTTTTATTCCAAACCAAAACCTTTTAATTCAAATACAGTTTGGCAATCTTTAATCGGTTTAGATGTTTTTAGTCCAAAGAATACATCTAGTAAGCTACTTAAGGATGATTGTATCTTCTTCTTTCACAAGTTTTTATCATTCTCCTTATTTGGTCGGGTTGAAAGTTCCAAAGTGCAAGTTCGTGATTTGGTTGTGTTAGATGCTATTTTTAAGGGTTTGACCATTGATAGTATTGAGATGATATTTACTAATTTAGTTCGAGCTTCTAAGTCCCGCAATAAGCAAGTGCCTATGGGTAATTTAATTACCGGCATTGTTTTGGGTGCTCGGGGTGAATTAGCGGATTATCAAAATATGCCTCATGTTGGTTTACCTTTCTTGGATCTCACGGTACTTCAAAGGGCCAAATTGAAGAAAATGGGACCCCCTGCCTTTATCTCTTATATATGCGGATCGCACAAGACGTGTTTTTGCTACCATGGGTAGTGAAGCCTCGGGTTCTCAAGGTTTAGGTGCCCAAGATGATGATGAGGAAGATGAAGAGGAATTTGATGAAGAAGAGGAGGAGGAGGAGCATGTTGATGTTACTGCTACCGAGCAAGCGAATGTAGAACCGAATGAAGAAGAACAAGTTGGATGGCAACGTGTTTTGACACAAATAAACGAGCATAACCGTCACATGAATTTGCGGTTAGATGAAGTCGTTGCCACAAATACCGAAATGAGTTCGAGGATAAACACGATGGATGCCAATATCACTACTTTGAGACGTGAGCACAAATCTACTCGTCGCCGGTTGCTATCTTTCTTCCGACGCCAAGGAGTTGAAACTACGTCTTCTCCACCGAGTTCACCTTGATAGGTTTTATCCTTTCTTTCTTTAACTCATTTTCGTTATTATTATTATGTCTTGTTAAATTCGGTACAATATTTTTAGTTATGTTTGGTACAATTCTCTTTCTTATTATGTTTGAATGTTATCATACTATTATTTTCCATTCTAATTCGTATGGTTTATTTCGTACTATTTTTCGTGTTTTATCGCTTTTTGCACCAATGAGGACATGGTCCAAATTAAGTGTGGGAGGAGATATTTCATATTCATTTTAATTTTAAGTACGAATGAATGCTACGAATGAGAGTGAATGATATTTATTTTACATATTGTTATTCAATTTTAAGTCAAGTATAATATGCAACATTTTTCTATAACAAATGCAATATTTTTTTTATAAAGTGCAACATTTTTCCAAAATAATGACAATTTTTCATAAACATATACTTTTGTTAAGTATATATTTCATATGTTTCAAATAAATTCTACTTTCAAATTAATGTTAAGCATATTTTAAGGTTATCATTATTGATAGAAATAATATTTCTATACGGGCAATATTTTTACAAATATTTTTACAAATCTCCGATACGATTTTAACAAAAACGTCTCGAGTAAATGTATATAAGTAAAATTGCTTTAGTTTCAAATCTCTACTTTATATCATGAATTCATGATAAATATAAATCTTATTTTCAATTTTCAAATTAGGTTTATAGGCATAAATCAAACTAACAACTTTAGCTTTTTAGCTCGATATGATTTTTCGTCTTACATTAAAAACCAATTGAAGTTTTTAAGGAAACTTTAGCCATAATACATGTTGAATTTCAAGTCAATATAGGATGAATGTGCTCTTTTTCTTTCCCAATTTTATTTTCGTGTTAATTTAATCAAGTAGTCGTATTCTTAACTTTTGGCCACGATTGAGACCAACCTTATCACAATCGAGGTATGAAAGGGAAGAACATTAAGTACCGTTTACTTTTGGCCACGATTGCGACCACCCTTATCACGGTCGAGGTATGAAAGGAACTTTAAAAAATTAAAGCAAAATTAAACGTGTTTAAAGTTTTAAGTAACGATTGCGTCCACCCATGGCATGGTCGGTACCTCTTAAACGAACACGAAAGTAAATAAAATGCGTATAAAGTTACGATCGAGACCACCCTTATCACGGGCGTAACTAAGCAAATAAATTAAACCTAAGTCCTTAATAAATCCATATTTGTAATAGTTTAGGTTTGGGAAAGGAAATTTTGTGCTTAGAAATGCCTTGAGACGAAAGATTCGGAAACATGCGTGCTTACACCGTCCCGAATACTTCAATATAAAAATTGAAATACAAGACGAATGATATATCTCTTTTATACTAGCTAGTTTGATACTTTGCATATAAATATACCATGAAAAGTTTATCTTTCGGTTTAACTAATTTAAAGAGAAATATATGGATATATATTCTATTTATAAAGAGATTGATTAAAGAATAAATTCAGTGAAATTTTGCTCGGGACTAGCAAAAGCTTAAGTGTGGGAGTTTGTTAAGCCCAAAATATACCTAAAATATCATATATAAATACGTTAAATTTACATTGAAATCGTGCTAATTATATTCATTTGGAATACTTTTACGTCTTTATTTACTTCTTTGATGCAAGGTACTTAATTATTTGGTTAAATCCAAATAGGAGCGAAAACGGAGCTAAAACGGAGCTAAAATGGAGGAAAAACCTAAAAAACGTACCGAGAACGCATAACAACCAGAAGAACGCTCAAGGAGGACGAAAAGCAGTCGAGAGACAGGGAAATATCTCTCTATCGCGACTGAGATTTTCATAATCTCAGTCGCGACTTACGGAAGCCAGTTCGGGAAAAGACGAGGTCTTCAAACTCGCCCCTGTACCCCCTATCGCGACTGAGATTTTCAGAATCTCAGTCACGACAGCGAACTATTCTGCACACAAAACACATGTTTTAATCCGAGAAACGCGTCTGTTCGTTTGGATAAAAGCGACCCTTCACCAACGGACACGACCCATCATTTACAACCCTTCAACAACTATAAATAAGTGATCCATTTCAGAATTAGAGAGGTTGGAAAAGTTAGAGAAATTAGAGAAGAAAGTTATTATGTTGAGTTTCTGATTCAGAAAAGAATCAGAAAGTTAGATTTCATTTCTGTGTAAACAAACTTGCTATACACAAGTTGTTATTAGATTAGTTATAAACACAGTATTAGTTTAGTTTCTAAAAAGACAAGTTTTCATTCTGGTAGTGGACCTAGCAGTCTCTATTCCGAAGATCCAGCGAGAAGAAGTGACGGCTGAAGCGCATGAGGTTTGACGCACCTACGGAGTTTGAGGGAAAGATTGTCAACCCGGATCTCAAAGTTTTCATTACAATGCTATCCAAGTTTCTACTTCTCTGTTAACTTGTGAAAATTCACATTTCATTAATGATATACTTATTTATTCAATACATTCTTACTGTTGTTATTTTGATATTGTTCTGACAAAATGATTTTCAAAATGATAAATTGGTGTTTTTATTAAAACGTTCTATTCCATCTTATTCATATAAGAACTTTGTTGAACACTTGACAGATTTAGTTTTTATGGATGACATGATCGCTGATCGCGGCTTATCAGACATAAAATACTAGTTTGATTAAGGTAGGAATCACCTCAACATCAGGGGCATTTCTACGGTTCAAAGCCATTTAATTGAATAAATCCTTATATTATTACATGTCTATAATCTTTACAAAGTTAAAGTTGCTTTCTTTGCTTTATGAAAATGAGTTTTATACCTTCTATTTATTCCAATTACGGTAGTATCTGTCTTGTAATCAAAATCCCAACACAGAACTGTTCTCTAAACTCGATATAATACTTCTATCTAATCCTAATTTACCAAAACCAATTCCATCAATTAAACGTATTTCTTTTATTAAACCTAAACACGTGATTAAAACCGAATTAAATAAAGTTTTAGTTAAAAAGCGTTCCCTGTGGGTTCGATATCTTTTATTACTACAAGCGTATACCGTGCACTTGCGGAAATCGCTCAACAATTTGGATTCGAAATTTCCACCACTTCGTCTAAAAGACTCTCATATCATATCATCAGGGGCAGAGCTAGGAGACGAGGAGGGTCAGTCGACCCTCCGGCCCCGCCGGAAATCCTCTTGGAGGGGGTTTCAACCCTAGCTCCGCCAGGGGCCACCATAGCTGGAGCCCCTCCAGCCATGGCGGCTGAAAGAAGAAATCTTCTTCTTATCTTTAATTTTTTTAAGTTAACCTACTCAAAACGATGTCGTTTTGAGTATGCTAACTTAAAAAAAAAAATTAAAGATGGAAAGGGCAATTTTGCCCCTTTCCATCTATTATAATACTTCTTTCTTCTTTTTTGTTTCTCTTTTACGCATGAAAAGAGAAAAAGGTTAGGAAGAACGTGTGGATTTGGGGAAAATTTCCCAAATTGCTTCACACTTTTTTTAAATTTCAATTGCCCAATCTTTTTTTATTATTATTTTCATTCAACTTCTAACTTTCAAATAATTTTTTTCATTGTTTATTTTATTTCTAGTTTTATGATTTCTAAATTAGAGATTGTTAAATTGGGGTTTGTTTTGTGAGATTTCTAATTTATAGGAGATTATTATTATTATTATTATGTTGTTTGCATAGAGATTTTTTTTAATTATAATTAATTTAGGGATTTCTGATATAGGGTTTAATTTAGATATTTCTAATTTAGGGTATAATTTAGATATTTCTATTTACTTTAATTTAAATTGTGATTTATTTATTATATTGAGGATTATTAACTGAATTGATATTGTGAATTGATATTGTGATATTTAGGGGATTTTGAATTTAACTAAATAAAATCGTATTATAACTAAATGTGATAAAATTAAACTATAAATTAAACTACGAATATCATTATAACTAAATGTGATAAAAAAATAAATAAAAAAATTCTATTAATTTAGGTATTTTTAGATTTTAGCTCAATCAATTGCTAGTGAATATATCGAAAAAAAATTCAGAACAGCTTTTGTATATAAATACACATCTTCAATAGAAATTAAATTCGTGAAAAAAAATTCTATCCACAGTGGAGCCCCCCGATGTATGAGTCCTGACTCCGCCACTGTATATCATGAAATCATTTGAATACTAGACTATTTGGTCTAAGAGAATCTGAAATCATATCAAAGAACCAATTGAACCAAGAGTTTAAACTGATAGTTAATGTCCAAAATTAGGTTTTATTATTATCTTTAACACATTACCGTATATGAATATTGCTTGGACTTAAAGTGTATACAATACAGGTTAATCTTACCATGTGTTGAAATTTTATTTAAGGTTGTCAAGATTTGAACTCTTAACTACTTTATTTAAAGCAATGAAGTTTGCGATTGAATCCTACATTTTTTTAAAAGTTCTATTCGCCCGTGTAGATAAAATTATTAGGGACAGACATGGCCACTTGATTCGAATACTCGGCCACTTGATTAAATAACACTCTTGTTATTGCATATTTTAGTTTCTCAATTATATCACATGTAATAAACTGCACTAATATAAAATTGGGTAAATTAAAAAAAAAAAAAACTCCTTTTTTAAGAAAAATGATTGTGGTTTTTTATTTTCAAATATAGGACTGTGGTTTATTCCGTTACACTATTTACGGATTTGGTGAAGATGCCGTTTATTTGTTGACATGGCTGAAGGGCAAATATGAGTTTTTAAAAAAATTGGGGTAAATTTAAAAAAAAAAAAAATCATGTGGTTTTACTTTTTTTTTGCAGAAAAAGGATTGTGGTTTTTTTCTTTTCAAATACAGGACTGTGATTTATTCCGTTACACTATTTACGAATTCGGTGAATATGTCATTTATTTGCTGACGTGGCTAAAGGGCAAATATGAGTTTTTAAAAAAATTGACCAACGGATTTTTTATAACTATTTTGGGTCTATAATATTGACCAATGTATTTTTTTATAACTATTTTGTGGCTACAATATTGACTATAAAATCTCATGACATGGTTGTTCAAGGCCTTTTATAGTCAATTTTTTTAAAAACCCATATTTGCCCTTCAGGCATGTCAGCAAATAAACGGCATCTTCACCAAATCCGTAAATAGTGTAATGGAATAAACCACAGTCCTGTATTTGAAAAGAACAAAATCACAGTCCTTTTTTCTGCAAAAAAAAAAAAGTGAAACCACAAGGTTTTTTTTTAAATTTACCCAATTTTTTAAAAAATCTATATTTGCCCTTCAACCACGTCAGCAAACAAACGGCATCTTAACCAAATCCGTAAATAGTGTAACGCACAGTCCTGTATTTAAAAAGAAAAAAACCACAGTCCTTTTTCTCCAAAAAAAAAAAATGAAACCACAAGGGTTTCAACTGATCATTTATTTTTAGGGATAAGTACAAAAAAAAAATGTCTGTGGTATACACTTTTTGCGAACTCGAACCTGTGGTATTTTTTTTTTTTTACAAACAGAGGTCTGTGCTAAACGCCGTTAGCAAACAGAGGCAAAATTGACTAACGGTGTTAAAATTCAAAGAGAAAAGATTTAATTTGGTCCTTATATTTATTTATTTTATAAATTAACCCCTCTAATTATCTAATTATCACAAATAAATCCCAAAAATCAAAAATAAAAATAAAAAATACCATCTTCTCCATCCTTTTTAATTTTTGATTTTCATTCTTCTTTCTCTCTCCTCTCTCTCTATCCTCCTCCTTCTTCTTCTTCCTCCTCTCCTTTTCTTCTTCTTCTTCGTGACATTTCTTCTTCTTCTTAGGCAGTGGTGCGGGTACACGGACTCCGAAAATCAGAAAATCGAAAAAGAAAAGCAGAAGCACCTTAAGACTCTCAGAGAAGAGCAAGCTCTGCTGCATAGAAACCTCATCATAATTTGATGCCTCTCTAGATATTGAAGATGCAGTCATAATTCCTTATTCAATTCCCTATCCTGCAGCAATAACAATGACCAATTTTAAACCTAAACCATAATTAACAACATATGAACTTCTGGTACGAAATGAGAAACCCACAAAAAGCCCCAATTTAAATGTGACTCAATCAAAACCCCAATTGAACTTCTATCAGATAATCCCCAAAAAGCATGTCTCAGTTAAGCAAAAGTTCTAATTAGTGAAAGATACTAAGTAAGACAGTTATGAATTCCATTCCAATTGAGAAATTACAGTCTGAATGGACCCAAAGTTCAGTAAAGTAGCAACTTTTTAGTGTATTATTCCTAAATTTGTTCACAAAATCGGATGAACAAACGAAATCAAAAGGGACAAACCTGAACCTCCAATTTGATTATCCTTCTTCTGTGTCTGTGTCTGAGAGACTAAAAGCCAAACCCCATTTTCCCCCAAATCAATAATGGGGAAAAAAAGCAAAATAGATAAAGACAAACATTAATGTTGCTATCTAGAAATTTCACTGAGAACCCAGAAGAAGAAGAAGAGACAGAGATGAAGCTTAGCACGTTGAAAGAGGGGAAAAGTTCAGACCTTTTTAATTTCCTAGAATTCTGGAAAAATTAACAAAAAAAAAAATAAAAGAAAAGAAGAAGAAGAGGAGATGAGGAACAAGAAAAGAATGAAAATTAAAAAGTAAAAAGGATCGAGAAGATGGTATTTTTTATTTTTATTTTTTATTTTGATGTTTATTTATGATAATTAAATAATTAGGGTGGTTAATTTATAAAATAAATAAATATAAGGACTAAATTAACTTTTTTCTCTTTGAATTTTAACACCGTTAGTCAATTTTGTCTGTGTTTGCTAACGGCGTTTAGCACAGACCTCTGTTTGCAAAAAAAAAAAAAAAATACCACAGGTTCAAGTTCACAAAAAGTGTACCACATGCATTTTTTTTTTGTACTTATCCCTTATTTTTATTCAATTATATTTAATAAACATTTATTTTTCAATGGAATTTGATGGATGTAGAAATTGGGAGACACTCTAAGTTACATGTCAAAGTGTTCGCCGCATGTCAAAAAGAGATGACAAATAAATACATAACTAATTTTTAGCCCGTGCAGATGCACGAATTCGTCTTAACATATAAATATAAATATTAATATTTTATATACTTTAATAATTAAAATTAATGACATTTCAAAAAAATAATAATTAAAATCAATGATACAAATGTATTATTTAAATTGAATAATACAAATATATTATCTAAATTAAATTTTATTATAATAATATAATCAATATATTATTTTTTGGGTTAAGGTGCAAAACTACCCCTAACGTTTTGGATCGTGTAATTTTACACCTAACATTTGTAGCCAAGAGGAATTTTACCTCTAACGTTGATAATTTGGGTCAAATTCACACATTATTATAAAACACAGATATTTTTGTTCTTTATTTTGCACCAATTGTATATCAATTCGTTCTTAAAAAAATAATTTCATATTTTTTATAATTTAATAATAGAATTAGATATTATATTTGTAAATTCGGTGAATTTTTTGAATTTTTTTTGTCCTATTCGTACAAACACAGTATATTTTTTTCTTTTATTTTTATTTTTTTCACATCCCAATATATGCTTGTGATTTCTTAGTGATAAAATGATGCACGTGTGAAGTGTAGATGACAAGATTCATGACTGAAAAGACACTTTGATTAATTATTTCTCAAATTGACCCAATTTATCGACGTTAGGGGTAAAATTGCTCTTGGCTTTCAACGTTAGGGTAAAATTGCACCATTTTAGACGTTAGGACTAAAATTGCTCCTGACCCAAAACGTTAGGGGTATTTTTGCACCTTATCTTTTTTTTTTTATATCACTCAAGATAATGTCTGAATCCTTAAAAATACATTGTTATTTTTTAGAGGAAGAGTACCTTAAGAATGCATACCTTATTACCAGAAAACAACACCACCTTTTAATTCCAAATCTGGAAAACTAATCTGCAAAACAATAAACCAACTATAAGAAAAGAGAGTGCTCTGAAGAATGATAGTTGAAACAATCATGTATGTCCCTGCAAAAACGAAGAAAAATTGCCCACTAATCCAAGTTTATCACCTTGTAATCACTGTGGATCTGTCAGAAATAACATCAAGATAAGGGAAATTAACAGATATGCAAATGAAGAAATAAAAGATAACTATGGAGAAATAAAAGATAAGAGCAGTTAAGAAAGAAGATGTTTACTCTTCAATAGACCCATCCATGATGTAAAACACATGTGAAAGAGAATCTAACCCGAAGAATCTAGTAGCAGCAAGGATCCATTTCGAATAGATGTGATTTATCTCTTCAAGAGTTCTAGATTATAAAGAGATTGCACAAAGAAAATAACGTGGAGGAGATGGAAACTGTCTTACACAGATGAAGAGAGAAAGAGGTTTTCTAATAGAGGGGTGAAAACCGTCTCACACACCTAATGCTTTGAAGAGTGGGAATGATGAACGTGGAGAGAGAAGAAAACTGGATAACTATTAATTAGTTAAAAATTGCTTTGGAAAAGTGGAGAGAGTGATACGGAAGGAAGCAATTAGTAACAGATATAAATTAGATAGCTATTTTTATGGAAGATGCAGATAACAAAAAAAAAAATTAAATAAAATAAAAGTAAATAAATAAAAAATTAAATTGAGAAATTACCTCAAACTGACACATCAGCATTTGATCTCCAGCTTTTAGTATATGTATAGATAGATTAAAAACTTTTGAAAGTTTAGAGGCAGTTGCAGTTTTGAAGTTATTGCATACAATTTGACAAAAATAGGTGTAATTGAATGCAATTGGACAAAAATAATGTATTAGGCGTAAAATTTGTAACACTCACATTTTCATTCCACATGACATATATAAGCTGATTTTATTTTGTAAATGTGTGGTTTTTAAGTTTTTATTGACCAAGGCCAGTGGCGGAGCCATAAATTTATATGTGGAGGGGCTAATTTTAGCCTTGCAAACGGTGTCAGAATATGGAATTGGAAAAAAAATTTCTAAAATCCAAGCCGATATGGTTCAGCAAAATTTATTTTTTTGGCTTCCAACACCTTAAAATTTCATCGTTTAATGCTAAAATTAAATTAAAAGTGTTCAGCCTAAAAAAAGTAGATATATTTAATATTTTATAAATCTCACACTAATTTTTTAAAAATTATATAACTTTTATCTTTTTATTTTTATTTTTAATTATGAATTTCTTATAATTTTCATAAAGTAAAATTTAATTTTTTTTAGTCTCAAAAGTGTAAAAATTAACTTAGAAATACAAAATAATTAATAATAATAATAGCATAGTTATTTAGAGAAGAAAATTCAAATAGATAAATAAAAGTTTTTAGAAAAAAAAGGAGGTGCAAGAGGTTTGAGTTCACGACCTCTTACATTAAAATATAACGTAACAATCTTAAAACATTGAAATTATACTACAAAAATTGTAAAATTAACTAAATTTAGGGGCGCTATTACGTACCGAACTAATGCTACTCAAGGATGGAGCCGGCGGCCGGGGATCCGAATCCCCCAAGCCCTGAGCTGGCTCCGCCCCTACTAAGGCCTTCCCCAACCTTCCTAAAGTGCAACACCGATGGTGCCCAATTTTTTTATCTACTACATGCAGGTATGGGAGCTGCATTACGTGACTCCGATGAGATCAATGAAAATCAGCAACTACCCACAGGTCTAGGAGTGCAAAGCCATATTCTACGGCAATGCAATGGATAATTTCATTGGATTATAAACATGTAATCGTTGAATCCGATGCAAAGTTGGTAGTTAATGCTATCCACTCCTCCACAAATGATATTTCGAAATTCAAAACGATTATATCTAATTTCCGGTCTTTCCTTCTACAGAATGACACATTCTCTGTCATCTTCACAAGGCGACAAGCAAACGATTAGTCGTCTTGTTTTTACTCTTGCCCTATGATTTTATGTTATCTCGAGTTTTTTAATTCTTGTTTAAACATCGAATACTCTTTAGAGGCTTCTTAATTTCTTAAAAAAAAAAAAATTATATTTGCTGCATTATTTTTAATTGGCTTAATACATCAAAAGCTCCCTGAACATGTCCAAAAAGACTAATTGGCCCCTTGAACTTACATAGTGTCTCGTTAGGTTCATCAACTTGCTTAAAATAACCTATTGGTCACCTGAATTTGTTTAAAATGATCTATTGGCCTCCTAAACTTGCTTATAGTGATCCATTTTTTCCTTGAACATGTTTAAAGTGACCTACATAATTTGTCTAAATTCGTAAAAAAATTCAAAACTTAAAAAGTGATGGCTTAATTCGTGATTTTAAGTCTTTAAATCAAATTAACTTTTTATTTTGTACATTTGTATGGCGTTTTTACAGATATAGAGACTTAATCATGACACTTTAAACAAATTTAGAGGACTAATGAGACACCATGTAAATTTAGGGACTAATTAACCATACTGACAAGTTTACGGGGCAACTAATGTATTAAGCCTTTTTAATTTCTTTTGCTTTTGGGGCAAAAAATTTCAAAACTTAAAAGTCTTAAGATATAGTGGGCTTAAAAAGTCCGATATGGGCCCAATTAAAAGACTTCTTGGTGAAATGGGCCTGGGCTTTGTCTATGTAGAAGGAGGAGTTTCAATTTAGTTGGGGATGGACATAACTTGAATTCAATATTTTGGTTTTTTACAATGAAAATAATTAGTTGTAAAATTAAGGGTCAAATACATGAATATCATAATTAAGTACAAAATTACAATTAAGTCATATCACCAAACTTAATTCTTAATATGTCATTATTCTTTATATATTATGATTTTACAACATAGTTTAAAAATTATAGACTCCAATTCATAAATCATAAACCCTAGAAAATATATTCTAGACTTCTAATTTATAAATTCTAAACTTTAAAACATATTAAAAGTACTGATTTTACTAGTTTGATATAATCTAAAATTATGACTTGACATAGTTATAAATAATTATTAGAAGATGAATTTCAATGTAATTTTCCCTAAAATTAAGGGTTCATTCAAATAAAAACCATATGGTTTTACGTTTTTGCATATCGATATTTGTAGTTCTTTTATGTTACAAAACAAACTCTGTGGTTAACATCCTTAGTCATTTTAGGTTAATTTTGCCAAATTTAACCGATAATGATCTCAACATGAAAATTTTCAAGAATTAAATGACATTTTAAGCAACTTTCATTCTTCAACTTTTTAAGTTTGAGTCATTTGAGTGTTGTTTTTAATAAGAGAGAAAGTTAATGTTTAGAGAGAGAACTCCAAAAATGATAATTTTGAAAAATAAAAAATGTGGTTCCGTAATAAATGATATTAAACAACTTTAATTTTTGAAAATTTTTATTTGGCAAAATCAATCCAAAATGGCTAACGATGCCACCCACAGGGTTTGTTTTGTAACAAAAAAAACCCACAAATACCGATCTGCAAAAACGTGAAACCACACGAGTTTTATTTGAAATTAACCCTTATTAATAAATCGG
The DNA here is from genome assembly GCF_963576675.1 of Euphorbia lathyris. Lineage (NCBI taxonomy): Eukaryota > Viridiplantae > Streptophyta > Magnoliopsida > Malpighiales > Euphorbiaceae > Euphorbia > Euphorbia lathyris. Next base: position 5,248,624 of record NC_088917.1, on the reverse strand, counting down.
ACTACAAAAATTAATTTCTCAATATGTAACTATTTTCTATATATCATAAATAAAGTATGCTTTTACATCTTAATTTATAAATTCTAGACCCCATTTCATAATTGTTATATTTGGCATAAACAGACAATCAGAAAATAACAGAGTAACATGACTATTTTGTATCGTACTATGACTGTCTTTAAAGCTAAGGCATGTTCGGTTAAAAATCTAAAAAATAGATAAAAGGACCAAATGGTCGATATTGACAAAAGATAGGGACCTTGTAATGTGTTTCTAAAAATAAAGGGACTAAACAGTGTGTTACGTAATAAGGTGGGGACTAATAAATTATTTATCCAATTCTAAACCATAAAAAATATATCATAGACCCAAAATTTATAAACCCCAGTCCTTAAAATATATTAAAAATAATGATTTACTTAGGCGTTGTTTGATAAAACTGAAAATTAAACACTGAAAAAATAAGTACTGAATTTTAAGTGTTGAATATTTTAAGTTATGAAAGTAATAAATGGTGTAACTGCTATAAAAGTATTAGTTGATAATATTTAACTTAAAATGTTAAGTTAAATATTTTGACTTATCAAAATAAGTGATTTTTAACGTAATTGACTAATTTAAGAAGTGAAAAAATAAATAAGTGTTTAATATTTTAATCTAAGTGATTAAATGAGTTATCAAACAAGGCCTTAATTTAATATAATTTAAAGGCTTAATACATCATTTGCCCCCTGAACTTGTCCAAAATGGTTGATTGGCCCTCTGAACTTTCAAAGTGTCTCGATAGCTACCTGAACTTGCATAAAATGTTCAGTTAGCCTCCTGAACTTGCATAAAATGTAATAAACTAATCACTCGGTTGTAAAAAAAAGTAAGTTAAATGCGAAAAATATATTGCACGCATCTTAAAAAAACAAAACGACTAAGATCGGGGTATGTGATTATAATATTAGAGAAGAAAATGTTTTATAGTTGAATAAGTAAGAAATTCTTTTTTAACATGTTTTAATCTATTTGTGAAGTATGTAATAACATTATAAGACACGTGTAACATATCTTCCGCATTTGACTTACTTTTTTACAACCGAATGATTAATTGATTACATTTTACGCAAATTCAGGGGGGCTAACTGAACATTTTATGCAAGTTCAGGGGGCTGTCGAGGCACTTTGAAAGTTCAAGGGGCCAATCAACCATTTTGGACAAGTTAAGGGCAAATGATGTATTAAGCCTAATTTAAATTATTACTTGACATAATCATAACGATAGATTATTTTTTAAAACTGATTTTTTATATATAATTTCCCTCAATATCTGAACTTTTAAACAAAATTTAATTTAATTAAGCTCTTAATATTTAAGATAAGGATAATGATGAAATTATTAACGTTTTTTAAGAAGTATATATTTAGTCGTAACGTATGAAATATTTTAACTCTAACATTTCCAACCACAATTGTAGCCTTACATTATTAAAAATTTGAAAAAGCTGTTATTTAACTGTCACATAAGGCCTTCCAAACAAGTTTGTCGATAAACTAAATTAGTTTTGTACATTTTTTTTTTTTGTTATTTGTAACTATATTAGGAACACATTAAATATTTTAGACACCTTGATAAAAAAAAATTGTGATTAACTTATATATGTCACTATTTAGTTGTTAAAATTGTAATAGGTTTTTTTTTTTTTTTTTTTTGTGTATTGTGTTAGTCACACATTAAATATTTTAGACATAATTAATTTTTGGAAAGTCTGATGTCACCGTTAAATAACAGTTAAACCAGTCTTTCCAAATTTTAATAACGTACAGCTAAAATTGATCTTACTTGAAAACGTTAGGGTTAAATTTAGACCATTTTATACGTTACGACCAAATATATATTCACTAAAAACGTGCGGCCAAATGTTAGCGTCATATACTCACTGGACTATCTTGGTAGTGGTGGGTTATTGGCTTTGACAAAGCATTTGTTAAGAGGATCTCCAACAGCATCTTAGTTTGGCTCTTAAGTTAAAATTTAAAGAGGGAGAGTTAAAAATAAGCTCCAACAGTCTCTTAATAGCTGCTGAAATCACTTAGAGTCTTTTAATCATCTCTATTAACAGAGAGTCTCTATCCACCTCTTAGTGCCTCCTTAATATATTTATCCCCATGGACCCGTATGGACCTCTATACAATAGATATATTGAAGATTCAGACTAAGATCATCATGAATATTAGAAGTAAGATGAAATCCCTGAATTGTCAAAGAAGATCCGGATGCAAGATCCATAAAATTAAGACGAAATTTTTCGCATTGCAAAACTTTATGAAATTTTCTTTTACTGTTATTAAGGTGGAAGGATATTTGGGGTGCAACAGGATGCTTGATATTCTAAGGGGATACACCCTTTTACCAGAAGTTGGATGGCCGAGACTTGGGGGAATCTCGGCGCCACACGGGGTTTTGGCCTGGTTTCGTAATCCGATTAGGTTGACACAATTATGAAACAAGTTTTGGAGTTAAATTAGATTGACTCATTTGACAATAACCCGATATTAATACGATAAGAACACAATCCTAACTCAACTATGACACGAATACAATATTAATCCAATAATTGATGTGGACCTGCATGGACCTCTATACAATAGATATATTGAAGATTCAGACTAAGATCATCATGAATATTAGAAGTAAGATGAAAACTCTGAATTGTCAAAGAAGATCCGAATGCAAGATTCGTAAAATTAAGAAGAAATTTTTCAGATTACAAAACTTTATGAAATTTTCTTTTACTGTTAGTAAGGTGGAAGGATATTTCGGGTGCAACAGGATGGTTGATATTCTAAGGGGATAGACCCCTTTAGCAGGAGTTGGCTGGTCGAGACCTGGAGAAATCTCGACGCCACACGGAGTTTTGGCCTGGCTTCATAATCCGATTAGGTTGACACAATTATGAAACAAGTTTTGGAGTTAAATTAGATTGACTCATTTGATAATAACCCGATATTAATACGATAGGAACACAATCCTAACTCAAATACGACACGAATACGATACTAATCCAATAATTGATGTGGACCTGTATGGACCTCTACACAATAGATATATTGAAGATTCGGACTAAGATCATCATGAATATTAGAAGTAAGATGAAAACTCTGAATTGTCAAAGAAGATCCGAATGCAAGATCCGTAAAATTAAGAAGAAATTTTTCGTATTGCAAAACTTTGTAAAATTTTCTTTTGCTGTTATTAAGGTGGAAGGATATTTCGGGTGGAACAAGATGCTTGATGTTCTAAGGGGATAGACCCCTTTAGCAGGAGTTGGCTGGCCGAGACCTGGGAAAATCTCGGCGTCACATGGGGTTTTGGCCTGGCTTCGTAATCCGAGTAGGTTGACACAATTATGAAATAAGTTTTGGAGTTAAATTAGATTCACTAATTTGACAATAACCCGATATTAATACGACAGGAATACAATACTAACTCAAATACGACACGAATACAATACTAATCCAATAATTGATGTGGACCTATATGGACCTCTATACAATAGATATATTGAAGGTTCGGACTAAGATCATCGTGAATATTAGAAGTAAGATGAAAACCCTGAATTGTCAAAGAAAATCCGGATGCAAGATCCGTAAAATTAAGAAGAAATTTTCACATTGCAAAACTTTATGAAATTTTCTTTTGGTGTTATTAAGGTGGAAGGATATTTCGGGTGCAACAGGATGCTTGATATTCTAAGGGAATAGACCCTTTTAGCAGGAGTTGGCTGGCTGAGACCTGGGGAAATCTCGGCGACACACGAGGTTTTGGCCTGGCTTCGTAACCCGATTAGGTTGACACAATTATGAAATAAGGTTTGGAGTTAAATAAGATTGACTCATTTGACAATAACCCAATATTAATACGATAGGAACACAATCCTAACTCAAATACGACACGAATACAATACTAATCCAATAATTGATGTCACATTAGTAGTACTTGTTTTTCTCTTTCACTCTCCGATTTAGCAACTAGGCTTTGGATTTCCTTAATTGTTTTATTATATTTTTTGATGCTGTACACACGTTTTTTTTAATTAAATACATCTCATTTATTTTATTCAAAAGAATAATCAGACCAACTTTATATTTATATTTAGGCAAAAAAGCATTATTAGGTCCTGATTTTTTATTTTTTGGTTCATTAAATCTTTGATATTTTATTTGGATACATTAAGCCTCTGATCATTTATGTTTTTTGTCTCATTAAACCCTTTATGACTAAATTAGTAAGTTATGAACATTTAAGGATAAATTACACCCATGGTTACTGAACTTTACCATTTTAACATTGTGACCACTGAACTTCAATTCTTAACAGTATGACCACCGAACTTTACACTTTTTAACACCATTGGCCACTCAATACCTCAAAACAACCGTTGACAGTCTCAAAATAAAAAAATTCGAAGAGTTAATGATATTCTAAGGAACTTTAATTCTTGAAAATTTTCGTTTTGAGGTCATTTAGGTGTTGTTTGGTTAGGAGAGAGAAAGTAAATTTTTAGAGAGAGAAAGCTCCAAAATGTGATTTTGGAAAATAAAAAATGTGGTTTCATGGTAAATGTCGTTCTAAACAATTTTAATTCTTGAATATTTTCATTTTGAGGTCGTTAACGGTCATTTTGAGGAGTTAGTTAAAATTGAGTGGTCACCGATGTTAAAAAGTGTAAAGTTCAGTGACCATACCATTAAGAATTGAAGTTCAGTGGCTATAATGTTAAAATGGGTAAAGTTCAGTGGCCATGGGTGTAATTTACCCGAACATTTAATTCTGTTAAAATACGCTATTAACTTCGGCTGTATTTGAAATTATTAAAAAATATATTTTTTACAGTTTGAATTAAGGTTTTTACAGTTTTTCTACAGTCACATTACACATCCAAAACTGCATTCAAACAGTAAAAAAATACAACGAATGCAGGTGTAATGAATAACAGTATGTTAACCGAATTTTATATTCAAAATTACTTTTTTTTTGTCACAAATGGCTTAATGAGACCAAAAATAAATGATCAGAGGCTTAATATATCCAAATAAAAGATCAATGACTTAATAAACCAAAAAATGAAAGATCAGGGGCCTAATGATGCTTTTTTTTGCCTAATATTTATATAGACCAAGAGTAATATTAAATTTTGTTCTTTTTTTAGTTAGATATTATTATGATTATTTTACTTGTACTAAATTAAATAGAGTTAGTTAATTTGTGTGCATTTTTTATGAAAATGTTTTTCTATTCTTAGAATAAAACCATACAACTCGTGGATGAAAACGACTATAAAGAGCAAGAAAAAATCATAAAAGGTAGAAAAAACACGAAAAACAATGAAACATATACTTCTTGGAAATCCAAATCCGCAGAAGAGCAGCTGCAATCTGATCTTCATAATTTAGGCTCTTTCGAATATTCGGATCAGAGTCATTTCTTTTGTTGCAACCACATAAAACTATTGATCAATGTATAAAATAAATCGTTTCCGCTCTTGCTAAATCCGAAAAAGGTATAAATAAAAGAATAATTGGAAGCAGATACAATTCAGACAAATAGAGAGATCCAGAAAATATATGAACACTGATTAAAAAGAAAATAACAAAAAAACACAAAATCTAACTCGGTGGGAGGAGAAAAAAGAAAGACAAACTTTCTTCTTTCTCCTCAGAGTAGATCAACAGAAACAGATGAGACTTTGATTTGGAAAGGGAAAAAGATGATGAATGTGCAGTTTTTTTTGTTTTGTTTTGTTACATTTTTTAGCATATTGCCTACTATATTAGCGGCCAAAACCTTATGTAATAGTACGCTAAAGGCTAAATTTCAATTTCTTCGATATTTAGGGTCTGTTTGGTTCAATTGTTGTTAGATATTGGCCCTATTTGGTAAAAAGCTTTTTGAGGTAAAATTAGAGGGGTACATTACAACCATGGCCACTGAACTTCAATACTTAACAGTATGACCACTGAACTTTACATTTTTTAACATCGGTGGCCACTCAACGTCTCAAAACGACCGTTGACAGCCTCAAAATAAAAAATTCAAAGAGTTAATGATATTCTAAGGAACTTTAATTCTTGAATTTTTTTGTTTTGAAGTAATTTATGTGTTGTTTGGTTAGAAGAGGGATGGTGAAATTTTAGAGAGAAAAATCTTCAAAAAAAAAGGCGATTTTGAAAAATAAAAATGTGGTTTCATGGTAAATCTCGTTTTGAACAACTTTAATTTTTGAATATTTTTATTTTGAGATCATTAAGCCCATTTTGAGGAATTAGTTAAAATTGAGTGGCCATCGATGTTAAAAAATGTACAGTTCAGTGACCATAATGTTAAGAATTGAAATTCAGTGACCACAATATTAAAATGAGTAAAGTTCAATGTCCATGGGTGTAATTTATCCAAAATTAGAGGTTTGAGTCATTTTAGAGGTTTTGACTAATCAAATCTCCGATAGTAGTGTTTAGTGAAGAGAGATTTGAAAGAGCTTATTGGATCCAAAAAGTTAATTTTGAAAAAGCTAAAGTTATGAGTTTTTTCAATTAGCTTATTATTCCGTCTCTTTTGAATGACATTTTTAGCCCTAATTACTACCCTTTAACCTCAAATAAAAGCGTTACCATATCCTTATTTATTATTTTACACAATCAGCTAAATTTTATCAAACAAGTTTACGCATTCAGATAGTCAAATCAACTAATAAAAAATGTAATCAGCTAACAGCTATTTGCCAAACAGGACCATTGGTTATTGTAATTAGTTGTTTGTTGTTACTTTTAATGATTTATTATTGAGTGATTAATTATTAGTGTTTGATAAAATCGTGATGAGTTGTTGTTGTTAGCATGTAAAATGTCTAATATGGGTATATTTTAAATTAATCAATAAATAAATTATAAAACGAAAATAATAAATTTCAAATATAACTCATGTGATTTCGCCAATTTGCAAATTAGTTTATGGTTTTTTTTTTTTTACAAAAAGAGGATTGAGGTCATCGTTGTTAGCAAAACAAAGAAATTTTTAGGTTGACACTCTCAATTTTAACTATTGATGAACTTTTTTTTTTTTTTGGTAGAAACTATTGATGAACTTTTTAATTTTAAGGTCATGTATATATTTTTTTTATTAGGAGAGAGAACGTACATGCTTAGAAGGATTTTTGGAAAATTAGAAATGTAATTTCATAGTAAATGTAGTACTAAACAAATTCAATTCTTAGAATTTTCTAATTTGAGATTATCAACAGTAAAAAACGATAATGTCAATATAAAAGTTCTTAGTTTTGTTAACTTAGTTCTATTTTAGTAACAAAAAAAAACCACAAACAACCACTTGTAAATCGGTGAAATCATAGGGTTATATTGAGAATTTGCTCAATAAAACATACCATCCAAACTAATAAAAATTAGGGAAAATTATAAATCTGAGTCAAATGGGAAGCCCATTTACATATTAAACCCATTTACTAATTCTACTACATATCTAGACTGATTTTGTGTGACTTTCCAAAAATACCCTCAATATTTACGCGGAGCTCGCCCCATCCCGTCTGACTTCGCATATTCACCCATATGCGAAGTCTGCGAAGTTAATGTTTTGATTTACTTAATGAATTTAGTTCGCATATGCGAAGCCTGCGAAGCTGAAGTTTGTTTTGCTTGATGAATTTAGTTCGCATATGCGAATGCTGGATATGATTTGAAGCTAATACGCGAAGTGGTATATAACAAGAATTGGCAAACAACAACGGATTCGAACATTAAAATCATAACATTATCAAAATTTACAACAAGATTGCCACAATAACAACATTCAAATCATAACATTATCAAAATTTATAACAAGATTGCCACAATGAACTCTACTAACCAATCATTTTAAAGTGAAACTAACTAATCCGGTACCAAGATTACGCATCCGCTTCAAAATTGGCACCGGATTAAGTTAGGTCCACTTTGAAGATTGGCACCATGGGATGGACGTGTCCCATGGTGCACCCCGAGATTGACACAACCTCTCCTAACGAATCATTTCAGGAGTGAATGTGTCAATCTTGGGGAAGTTCATCCCTATACAGGAAGGAAAATCATCTTCCCTGCAGCCCAGTACGCCGCCTTTCAGAAAGGGATGTTACGTATTCAACCATCTACAGAAAAAATTAACCGTGTTAGTTATGAAAAAGGACGATTTTGGCTTCGCGAAATGAAAATTAGCGAAGCATACGAATGTAAATGTGCAGGGGAAGAGGTGATTTTACTTCGCATATCTATTTTTTCGCGAAGTCTGCGAGGTCTGAAACGTGAGGATCTATTCACAGACTTCGCGAACTAATCGATTCGCGAGGTAGCTCCATACGTTTCAGACTCTTTCTCTTCGCAGAACTTCGCGAAATCATCAATTCACGAAGTAGATCATCACTTTCCAGGCTCGTTCTCTTCGCAAAGCTTAGCGAAACCATCGATTGCGAAGTGAATTCATGAAAAAACGCAGAAAAAAAAACAGATACTTACATTTTTCGCCCCTTTCACGCCCAAAAGCGACAATAACAATATGATAACATGGGAAGAACGAAGGAAATAACGTAGAAAAACCATTTCTTTGATGGTAACAAGAAGAAAGAAACCAAGCAACGAATAGGAAGATGAAAAACCATTTACTCGTTTTCTAGGGTTGGGAAGTTGCAGAATCAAGAGATGAAGAGATGAAAAAGAGAAATTCATTATGATTTTGACTAAATGGTGCAGATTTCGTGCAATTTAAAGGAAGGAAGATCAAAAGTCTTGAAATCATTAATGCAGGAGCAACTTTTCGCATAACCAAGGAGATAGGGGGGAGCGGTTATTCGCGAGTGGTGGAAGTGGGAAGGTTAGGGGTATTTTTGGAAAGTCACACAAAATCAGTCTAGATATGTAGTAGAATTAGTAAATGGGTTTAATATGTAAATGGGCTTCCCATTTGACCCAGATTTGTAATTTTCCCTAAAAATTATCTAAAGAACTAAATAAAAATTAAAAATAATTATTTTATTGAAGGAGGCAAAACCTTATCTTTCGGCAATAATATTAATAGAACAATAATATTAAAGAAGAAATATTATTAAAAATTAGAAAAATAATTTGTCAACATTAAATATATAGAAACATTTTTTCACGAAAAGCTCAAAAACGATGCTATTTTTGCAAAAAAAAAAAAAATGTTAAACGTTGTTATTGTACAAATCTAGCTAAACACTATATTTTTTTACAGTTTGGATAAAACGTTAAATGCTACTCCGAATAGCTAAAACAAAAACCCTCTTAAATTTAAGTTGTTCATTATTATTTATTTAATAAAAACATACATTTATTCTATTAAATAAATAAAGAAAAAATAAATAAAGGAAAAACTTTTATCTAAATCTTGACTGTAATGTGACAATAAAATACAAGAAAATGAAAAAATAACCCACAAAATAAATATACAATACTATTAAATAAAAATTGAAATTATGTTACAACATCTCAAGATTAAATATAATAAAAATGCTCTCAAAAAAATATAATAGAGATAAAATATCTACCGAAAGATTAGAATATCATGTGAAGTAAGGACTCCAAACATCATAATATATCAAAGACTAAATAATTTATTAGTCCTCTAGTTTTTATCTAATACACTGTTTAGTCTTTTATTTTGAAAAACACATTATAAGGTCCCTACCTTTTGCCAATATTAATCTTTTGATCATTTTGTCTGGTTTTTTTAGACTTGTAATCGTTATATTTTAGCATAAATAGATATATATAAAATAATTGAGTAATATGGTTAACTTGTATTGTACAGTGGTTGTCCTAAAAGCTAAGATATGTTCGGTTAAAAATCTAAAAAAATAGATAAAAGGACCACAAGGTTAATATTGGCAAAATATATGGACCTTAAAATATGTTTCTCAAAATAGAAGGACTAAACAGTGTGTTAGGTAAAAACTATGAGACTAATAAATTATTTACCCTATATCTAAAGGACCCGAAGCAATAAAATCAGATTTAGTAAAATGAAGTTTATGCGATTTGCTAACAAAACAAGAATCACATAAACTTGAAATTTTATTTCCATCAACAAACTGAATTTTATTAATTGTGATAGTGTGTTTACAGTCAGCGGCGAATCCAGGATTTGAGGAAGGGGGGCAAAATTCTACGTAAAAAATTTTTAGATAAAAAATGTAAAATTGTTCAATTTTTTATGACAAAAAATGCAAATAAATGCAAAATTGTTCAATTTTTTGTGACGAAAAATGCAAAATCGTTGAATTGTCATGCATTATTTTCATGATTTTAAAAAAACACGTAAATTATAATGTTTCCGACTCGTAATCATCTATTTCCGGGATTCTCAGGTTGTTACGCATCAAATATCCCTAACGCTTTGGGTCAGGTGCAATTTTACCCCTAACATCTAAAATGGTGCAATTTTACCTCTAATGTTTGTAGCCAAGAGCAATTTTATCCTAACGTTGATAAATTGGATCAATTTCAGACACTATTATAAAATACAGTCATTTTTTTCTTTATTTTGCACCAATTGCATATCAATTTTGTAATTTTGCACCAATTTTATCCCTAACATTGATAAATTGGATCAATTTCAGACACTATTATTCATGACCGAGAAGACAGTTTGATGAATTATTTCTAAAATTGACCCAATTTATCAACGTTAGGGGTAAAATTGCTCTTGACTTCCAACATTAGAGATAAAATTGTACCATTTTAGACGTTAGGGATAAAATTGGTCCTGACCCAAAACATTAGAGGTATTTTTGCACTTTAACCCTTATTTTTGGACTAATTTTTTTTTTTTTTAATAGGATGAAGAGGGGGGGGGGGGGGGGAAGCAAATGCCCCCTTTGACCCCCCCCCCCCCCCCACACACACACACATCCGCCCCTGTTTACAGTAGATAAATTAAACAGATCCTTGAAAACATAGTGATTAGCATAGAATTCCATAGAAATTGGATTTGAACGGGTTAGAGAAGATACCGATAATAAATTGTTAATAGTTTTAGGAACGTGAAGAATATCACGAAAAATCAAGGATGGATCAGAAACATGAAATTGAGTCTTTCCAACATGAGATATAGGTTTAGAATTGTCATTATCTACATTGATTTCTTCAGGTCCGTCATATTCAAAATGAACATGAAAATATCCAAGATCAAGAGATAGAGAGAACGTGTTTAGCTTGAGGAAGCGAGAGAAAAAGAGTCTCAGGGTTATTAAAACTTTTAAGCTCTGATACTATAATACACTAATTCTATTTGGGATTGAAGTTTGTAGAACATATGCCTACATTACCATGTGTTTTTAATTTCACCAATTAATGAGTTTACTAGGATTTGAACCCTCGACTATTTAGTGTAAAAAACTCTAATATCATACCAATGAACTAATTAAACTAAAAATTTAAGTTGATAGTTAAGGTCCACCGTATCTTTTATATTAATTTCTGATAATAAAGAACCCAAAACCACCGATCACACCAAAACCAAGCCACTTCATCATTGAAACCCAACTTACCTAAACATTTTCTTAGAATTAAGGATCAATTTAGCCTCAAGGTTATCAAGCATGTTCAGTTTAGTCCAAATCAAAGTTTACATATCAATTAAGTCTTGAAATTAGCAACAATTGACAAATTAGCCCAAATTTGATAAATTTTTAAGTATTAAAACTAATTGTATTTGAGCTAATTTATCAAATGTTTTCAACTTCGATTTTGTCTAAACTAAATCCAGTGACGGATTCAAGATTCACTGAGAGGGTTTTATCCTGATTTAGGGGTTTTAAAATGATATTTATCGAGTGTTTTTACATAAAAGAAAATTAAAGTCTCATTTATAGTTTCTATAGAATTTTCAGCATTTTTGGGGGCTCAAACCCCTCCTAAATCTCTCTAGATTCGTCCCTAATTGAACCTATCTACCAACTTCAAGCATAGCATAACTTGAAGATTTCTACAATGGGCTGGGTACTGGTCCCGTCCACTAAGATGATGTCACGTCATCCCAATTGCTGATATGACATCGTCTGGGTGGAGGGATCCGTACTGGTTTCAGTCCACCATACAACTTCTTGCATGGTAGAGGTGACACGCGAAACAAAGTAATTTGACATGTTATAGAAAGACAATTTGAATTCCAACCCAATAGTGTAGCCTATAATTTATCCATAATGCGTTGATATGTATATGAGAGACCCTTAGATAGAATAATAAATGATAGAATAATAAATGCTCTTTCTTATTACCTAATAGGTATTTACTAGTATTTATACAAGAGGTAAAAAGCTAAAGGAAAGCTAATAAAAGCAAATAAATTACTCATATTGACTATTATCTATTGACTATTGACTATTTATATCTTTCACACTATAACACCTAACGTTGCAGCTGCTTTACCTCCTTTTCACACAACCATTTGGGTTAATGACTGGAAGGCAGATCTGAAGTTGAGGTAGCTACTGGTAGATCGAGAAGGGCTGTTTGGGAGAAGCCATCGGAATGTGCAATTAAATCCTATGTTGACGCTGCCATTTTCCAAGATGTGGGAAGTGTAACTGTGGCACTATTTTGTGTAGCAATGAAGACAAGTTTCTAGGGTATTTCAATTCTTGCGTTGAGGGAATTTTTGGCGTTCCTGTATGATACGGATTAATTTCGGACGTGTTAGTTTTAATCGTAAACTAACAAAGATGTTCTTCTCTAGCTAAACTAGAAGGAGTGAATCCCAAGTTTCATGGACTAAATCCATAGGAATATGAAATCCCCATTGTTGAAGGTGAAAACCTTAACAAGCTTCTTGAAGAAGTTTAATATTTGATTGATAAAAAGTTAAGCAATTACAATGAAAGAGATGAATTTATATCATCTAAAACCTAAATGCTAAATTACATAAAAGGGTAAAGAACATAGCTAATCAAAATAGTAATATAGGGGTAAATTGGGTTAAATAATAAGGGGTGGCATGGGTGTAAATATAGGAGTGGTAGAGTTGTAATTAGGGAATGGCAAAGGTGTGAATAAGGAGTGGCAGGATTGTAAATAAGGAGGAGCTGGAGTAAGGAACAAGTTCCTGAAAAGTGAAAGTACGCGGAGCATGCCTAATTGTACGCGAAGCGTGGATTGGCTGCTGAACTCTTCTCCGGATCATTCCTTCTTACACACAGAGCGTGTTTTCTTCCACGCGGAGCGTGCCCAATCCAAGCCCTGCGTATGTGACCTTCTGGACTTTCTCCGGATCCATCTCAAATACACGCGGAGCGTGTCTGAGCTGCTGTGTTGTATTGTTTTGGCCTCTTTACTCGCTTGTTGTTCGCACTTGGTTCTTCCTCCGACTTCCCTCGTCCGGACCCGATCCTAGGGAAAGATGCCCCGCATCATACACTCTCTCTTAAGAAGAACTTGACCCCAAGTTGCTTGCCATGCATTGAAGAGACGTGTTCGTTTCGAGCGGAACCAAGCCCTCAAATCGAACCAAGGTGTTGTTTGAGATGAATTAAAGAAGTCCATTCTACATATTTCCGGATTCACCATCTCCTCACGAGCTTCTCCCGATATCTCAACTAGTACTTCACCCTGGCATTCATCTTCCATGGTACTCATCTCCCAATCTCCACCAATATCGGACGCTCTACCAACATCGAATGGTATGTCTTGGCGGAGCGTGTCAAACCACTTCCCAACAAATGCTTGGATGGTCTTCCGACACCTCTCATTTCGTTGAATAGACCACCCTTGGAACCTCTTGATCTCCCCATCACGAACTTGAGGAATCAACACAATCTTCTTCCGCTCTTGGCTACCTCGAATTGAATGCCCCAACGACACGTATCAACCCAATTAGAATCAATCTCACAAATATTCTTCGAAACCCCAACATGATCTTGAGTCGAATATGCCCGGACCTCAATGTACCTCACGCCATTAACCCGGATGCTAGGCTCAACCTCCACTCGCTCATAGTCAACCTCAAATGACATGTCCTCACACCATATATCAACCCAAATTGGAGCGATCCCTTGAGTACTCTTCACAACCCAAACATGATTTTGACTTGAATATGCCCAGACTTTGCTATCACTCATTCCGCTAACCCGGCTACGATGCTCAATCTCTCCTTGCCCATGGCCCACATCAAACGGAATATCCCGACGACACTCATCAACCCACATCATAGTGAACCCAAGCACACATATAGTAGCTCTTCCCTCATCTTGGGTTAACAATCCCGGAACTTCAAGACTTGCCACTTTACTAACTTGGCCATTACTCTCCAAGTCTTGAATTCCTTCTATCTTCTCAACATCTCTCGGGTGGCTATCCCCATTCATTAAAGACTTCATAAACCCCACTCTCTTCACCACAAGCTTGCTTCTCATTGACTCCACATAAGGTTGATGCTTCCTCAATAAGCACAACATATACCCACACACATACAAGTCAATAAGGCACCCACTAGTGAATTCTGAATCTACCAAGTCTTGACATCCTTCCATCTTCTCTATATTCCACGGGAAGACATTCCCCCTCAACAAACAATCACCAAAGCCCACAACAAGATCAACCCTCATGGTCCCATCATAGGAAATGTTCTCCCCCAACAATAAGTTCACAACCCTCACAACAAGCTTGCCTCTCATAGGCTTATCATAGGGAAGGCTCTCACTCAACATAGAGTCTACATTCCTCGCAACAAGATCATCTCTCATGGGCTCATCATAGGGAATGTTCTCCCTCAACACGAAGCTCACACTCCTCACAACAAGATCACCTCTCATGGGCTCATCATAGGAAAGATCCTCCCTCAACATAAAACTCCCATTCCTCATGACAAGATCACCACTCATGGGTTCACCATATGAAAGGTCCTCCCTCAAGATGCACATCCAACATTCCAACACAAATATTTCAACAAAGCACGAAAGAATAAGTTCAGATTTTTCCAAGTAAGCGACTTGATTCCTTTGCATGTGGCATGTGTTAGGCGTCTTGGTGCTATCAATAGGCCTCATGTAGCAACCTTTATCCTCCTCTTTTGAGTTCAACTCACCATATGTAGAGCTAGGTGCACTATCTCCCGGATCCCATGCTATATCTCGTGGTAGCTTACTCAAAGGTGGAGGCCCTTTAGGAAGCCCTTTAGGTGGTTTGTTGAAAGACATGTGCTTGTCACCCTCGGACATCGGCTCAACTTCCTCATGTTCAACTGTGCTCTCTCCCTTCTCAATCACATTCTCTTCCTTAGTTTTAGCTTCATTAAGAGAAAGGTTAGGTAAACAATCCACCAAGCCCAAGTCATTGCGAGCCGACATTTCTTCCCTGCCACTAAGGCATCCATTCACAGTCAACTCCCGAGTTGGACAATCTTCCAAAGTGGCCTCCGTTTTCTTACTAGGAGAACTCTTCAAAGGTGTAAGGACATATCGGATTCCGCCTTTGCGTATGGTGTAGGTGTTGCTTCTTCCCGCATGTGAGGCATCACAATCAAATTGCCATGGCGTACCAAGTAGCACATCACAAGCACCCATCTCCACAACATCACACATAGCTTCATCCCCATAAGCTCCAATAGTGAAAGGAACTTTACACCAATGAGTAACTTGAAGCTTCTCCACCTCATTGACCCAACCAAGGCGGTAAGGTCTAGGATGTGGCTCGGGAACCAACCCAAACTTGATCATGGCAGACCGACTAATGATATTCACTTGGCTTCCCCCGTCGATCACCATCTCACACTTCTTCCTAAGAACTAAGCATCGAGTTCTAAATAATCGATGACGTTGGCTAGGCTCCTCTTCACTAGGCATTGGCACCCTAGTCACCAAATACACATTGTGCTTATTGCCCTCATCATCAACTTCATATGTGTCTTCATACTCAACACTTCCTGACTCATCCTCATCTTGGAACTGATTTTCTTCATCATAACAAGCATCTTCATTTCGGTCCCACCCAACATTTCTCGACTCATAGTCATCTCGGAACCGACCATCATCATGCTCATAAGTATCTTTGTTTCGGCTCCACCCAACATTTTTCGACTCATAGTCATCTTGAAACCCTTCTTCATCATTATAGGCTTCTTCGCTTCGGTTCCACTCTACATTTCCCAACTCATCATCATGATGGAACCTACCTCCATCATACTCATAGATATCTTCGTTGTAGTTCCGTTCAACCTCTTCCAACTCATTATCACAATAGAATCTACCTTTGTTACCTTCATAAGGAGCCCCGTGTCGATCCCACTCAACACGCCGACGCCCATTCTCATCATAGTAGACCCCATCTTCGTCTTCCTCATGAGCGGCCCCATATTGGTTCCACTCAACTCTTTGACGTTCATCCTCCTCATGGTAAACTCTACCATCTTCATCATAATCAAACTCATATGCACTATGATAAAGTTCACCATCCTCACAGATTTCATATTCGGAAGCGTGCTCTCTCTCTTTAACCTCATCCTCGAATTCGCCTTCATAATAATCACGTTCCCCATGTCTTTCTAGCTCATTCTCGGATTGGTTCTCCTCTCCATCAATCTCCTCTTCTAACTCCTCTTCTTCATGGTTGTATTCAAATTCATTTCCATCTTCATCAACGATCCGTCTTTTCCCACGACCTTTCGTTTCCTTCCACTTCTCCCTATAGTTCAAGCCGGCTACCTCATTTGAATAGCTACCCGACCCAAACGACATGCTACACCCAACTATAGTTGAACCACCAACATCTCTCCCATCTCCATAGTCATCAACCTCCACACAACAAGTGGTTCCTTCATCCTCCACAAAGAGACTTTCAAGTCCCAAGCCATTCTCCCCCTCCTCAAGAATAATACGCCCACTTTCTTCAATCATACAAATAAGGTTATGCTTAAGGGGTATTTCATCAAACACGTGGGGAGCATCACTTGCTACATGGGCTTTCCCAACATTCTCACCTACCAACTCTCATTCCTCCTCATCCATATATGAACTCACATTCTCATTCATAGCATTATTATCAACAAATCCACAATGAGAATCTAAATCCACTTCAACATCATAAACAACACCACAAACATCCAACTTCTCCCTAGCAATAGGACTATCCACAACTTCAATGTGAGAATTTGAAAGTTTAGGATTTACCTCTTCAATGTGTAAAGGAGAAAAGATTGGGGATGAATCTTTAGGAGGGGCTTCCATGGTTGGTTGGGAGCTATTTCGGCATTCTTGCTTGAGACTCTTTACGGATGATGCGAGCTCCCTCGTTAGCTCGTGTATCACCCGAAAATCCTCCTTAGTACTCTCTCTATACCTTATCAACATGGCTTTGAGTTTTTCCAACCCCTTGTTGACGGTTTCTTCATAGCTTGGAGATAAATTTGGTTGAACCATAGTCGAAAGAAGTCTCCGTTCAAGGAAAATGATCGGCTCTGATACCAACTGATACGGATTAATTTCGGACGTGTTAGTTTTAATCATAAACTAACAAAGATGTTCTTCTCTAGCTAAACTAGAAGGAGTGAATCCCAAGTTTCATGGACTAAATCCATAGGAATATGAAATCCCCATTGTTGAAGGTGAAAACCTTAACAAGCTTCTTGAAGAAGTTTAATATTTGATTGATAAAAAGTTAAGCAATTACAATGAAAGAGATGAATTTATATCATCTAAAACCTAAATGCTAAATTACATAAAAGGGTAAAGAACATAGCTAATCAAAATAGTAATATAGGGGTAAATTGGGTTAAATAATAAGGGGTGGCATGGGTGTAAATATAGGAGTGGTAGAGTTGTAATTAGGGAGTGGCAAAGGTGTGAATAAGGAGTGACAGGATTGTAAATAAAGAGGAGCTGGAGTAAGGAACAAGTTCCTGAAAAGTGAAAGTACGCGGAGCGTGCCTAATTGTACACGAAGCGTGGATTGGCTGCTAAACTCTTCTCCGGATCATTCCTTCTTACACGCATAGCGTGTTTTCTTCCACGCGGAGCGTGCCCAATCAAAGCCCTGTGTATGTGACCTTCTGGACTTTCTCCGGATCCATCTCAAATACACGCGGAGCGTGTCTGAGATGCTGTGTTGTATTGTTTTGGCCTCTTTACTCGCTTGTTCCTCGCGCTTGGTTCTTCCTCTGACTTCCCTCGTCCGGACTCGATCCTAGGGAAAGATGCCCCGCATCACTGTAGCTGAATCAGTGGCCTTCAATAGACTGAATTTGATCACTCGACATGCATATAATAATTTATTTGAAACCGATGCGAAGTCAGTTGGTGATGGTTTCAATTCTTCTCGACTTGATCTTTCTGAATTTAGCATTGTTACAAGAGTGTAAGGACTTGCTCTGTGATAGAAAGAATGTTTCAGTCTCTTTTATTCCTCGGACAGCGAATGAGGTTGCTCACTTAGTTGCTAGACAGGGTCGGTCCTGAAAATTTAAAGGTCCTAGGCAAAATAAGTAATAAGGACCCCTTTAATAATAAAAAATTTATATATAACAAAATATGCTTTTTAATTTTTTTTTTATCAATGGAGTTCGGAAAGAAATAAGCTCTGCTATATAATTTTATCATTATTTATATTAAAAAAATTAAATTTCATATATATATAAAGGTAAAAAAAAAAAATTTTGGACCTCCTCCAATCCTGGGCCCTAGGTCGGCGCACTCCGGGTCTATGCCCAGGGTCGGCGCTGTTGCTAGACAATCTCTTTCTAATGGTATTGAATTTTTCTCTTATATAATTCTTAATTAGTTAGATGTATAGATTTATTTGGATGTTTTTAATGAAAGTTTCCTTCTAAAAATAAGTTAGGTAATATTTTGGATGAATATACATTAAATATAGCTAACATTATTTTGTAGTAGGTAATATGCTATTTAATGTAGTAAAAAGGGTGGGGGAAAAGTAAAAAAGTGAATAAAATTAATAATAATAATAATAATAATTAATCCAATGGTGAAAACCACACCAAGTAACGTTACTTTAGCGAACACCAAATAAGTTTGGAAGAATAATAATCATAATAATTAAATGAGTTTAGTAAAGAGATTGCTCTTAGAGATTGCTCTAATAGTAAAGAGGTTTGGAGGAAAATTCTCCCACACCATATTTTCTCTTCCTTCATGGCACATTCTGAGGTCGACTGGTTCTCTGATGGTGTTAGAGGAAAGTTGCTTCCATACATGGAGCATGGTGACATTTTCTTTGCTATTATCTGTCACCAAGTTTGGAAATGGAGAAACGAGGAGATTTTTGGAGATAAAACTGTTTTTATGACAAACTTAGCTGATTTCTTCTCGAAAAAACTTTTCTCTATTATCGATAGTTTCAAAGGAGAGTCCCTTGCCAGAGCCTCTCAGTGTTGTGATGTCCATCTCGTGGGATGGAGCAGGCCAAGAGAGGGGGTTGTGAAGCTGAATACTGATGGTTCCTGCCTCAGTAACGGTAAGATTGCGGCTGGAGGTGTGCTTAGAGATGTAGGGGGCGTCTGGCTTTCTGGGTTCTCCCAGAATTTAGGGTTGGGTTCTTCCTTTTCTGCGGAGCTCTGGGCTATTCTTACTGGAATCAATCTTGCTAAAAGGCTGGGTGTTAAGAGGCTCTCTGTGGAGTCTGATAATTTGGAAGCAATCAAAATGATTTCTGAGAATCATTCTATGGGTCTTAACAGTCGCAACCTCATCAAAGCTATTATAAGGCTTTGCTCCTCCTTTGAGTTCGTAGAGTTCAGACACATTTTTAGAGAGCAGAATCGTGTTGCTGATCGCTTGGCGGCGGCGGGCCATGAAGGGACGTTAGGCGTTACTACCCTTCCTGTTTCCCCTAGTTTCATCTCTCATCTTCTCTTAGAAGATAGGATTGGGGTTAGCTTTCCTAGGCTAATTCCTGGATAGTTTGTTGTTGTTCGTTTTTCTTTTCCTTTTCTACCAAAAAAAATGAGTTTAGTTGGTAACATGTCCACATTTGTAGATTATATAATAAGATTGTCCAATTATTCTTTTGAATAAAATAATAACATATATAATTAAAACATGTGTGTAGTAAAATTTGTCGTTAGAAGGGATAAATTTAATTGATTGATAGAAAATGACATGATAGAATTATGAGTTAAGATTAAGGTTTAAAATTGTGTAATTTTATCCATAATATTGGTAGTAATGAGCAATTTTATCCCTAACGTTGACAAGTTTGGTAAATTCCGGACATCATTATATAACACGCATATTTTGTTCTTTATTCTACACCAATTACATATCCATTGTTTCAAAAAAAATAAATATACTTTTTCAGATTTAATAATTGAATTAGAGATTAATATTTTAAAATTCGGTGAAATATTTGAATTTTTTTCTCCAACTCGTACAAAATATAATATATTTTTTTATATTTTTCCATATCTAATCATATGTTTGTGATTTGTTACTAATTAGTGATAAAAATAACACATATATGAAGTGTAGATGACAAGATTCATGATCGAGAAGACAATTTGATGAATTATTTCTCAAATTGATCCAACTTATCAACGTTAGGGATAAAATTACACAATTTTAGATGTTATAGAAAAAAATGCTCTTAACTGTAAATGTTATGGGTATTTTTGCACCTTATCCCTAGAATTATTTATTCATTTGGTTCGGCAGTAAATAAAAAAAGGGTTAAAGTGCAAAAATACCCCTAACGTTTTGGGTCAGGAGCAATTTTACCCCTAACGTCTAAAATTGTGCAATTTTGCCTCTAACGTTTGTAGTCAAGAGCAATTTTACCCCTAACGTTTGTAATTTGGGTCAATTTCAGACACTATTATAAAACACAGATATTTTTGTATTTTGCACCAATTGCATATCAATTCATTCTAAAAAAAAGATTTCATATTTTTTGTAATTTAATAATAGAATTGGAGATTAATATTTATAAATTCGGTGCATTTTTTGAATTTTTTTGTCTAATTCGTACAAAAGACATTATATTTTTTTTATTTTTTTCACATCCCAACATATGTTTATGATTTGTTACTGATAAAATGACGTACATGTGAAGTGTAGATGATAAGATTCATGACCGAAAAGACAGTTTGATGAATTATTTCTGAAATTGACCCAATTTATCAACGTTAGGGGTAAAATTGCTCTTGGCTACAAACGTTAGGGGTAAAATTGCACCATTTTAGACGTTAGGGGTAAAATTGCTCCTGACCCAAAACGTTAGGGGTATTTTTACACCTTAACCCATAAAAAAAGTTATAACTCAAGGAGCTGTTTTGCTGTCACAAATTGGAAATTTTCAGAAAAAAAAGTATATGGACCTATTGAAAATAATATAGGGATAAGGGACCAATTTGATTCTAATATTTTCGATAAAGTGCAAATTTTAATATTAACGTATAAAATTATTTAAATTTAATTTTAATGTTTCCAAGTTAGATCAAATTTAGCCGTAAATTACTGAAAATTTGAAATGATGGTTTGAGTGTTATTTATCAGTCACGTAGTTTCAAATATATAAAAAAAAAAGTCACATTAGACCTTTCAAATATCAATGGGTTAAGATGAAAAAATGCTCCTAACATTTTGGGTTAGGATCAATTTTTTCCGTAACGTCTAAAATAGTGCAATTTTATCCCTAATGTTGGAAGCCAAGAGCAATTTTACCCCTAACGTTGATAAATTTGGTCAATTTGAGAAATAATTCATCAAACTGTCTTCTCGGTCATGAATCTTGTCATCTACACTTCACACATGCGTTATTTTATCAGTAACAAATCACAAATATATGTTGAGATATGAAAAAAATAAGAAAAAATATTAAAAATATTAAAAATATACTGTCTTTTGTACGAATTAGATAAAAAAAATTAAAAAATTCACCGAATTTATAAATATTAATCTTCAATTTTATTATGAGAAAATTACAAAACTTGGTCAAATAGGAGGCTCATTTACATATTTAACCCATTTACTCATCCTACTACATATCTAGACTGATTTTGTGTGACTTTCCCAAAATACCCCTAACCTTCCCACTTCCACCACTTGCGAACCGCCGCTCCCCCTATCTCCTTGGTTATGCGAAAAGTTACTCCTACATTAATGATTTCAAGACTTTTGATCTTCCTTTCTTCCTTTAAATTGCACGAAATCTGCACCATTTAGTCAAAATCATAATGAATTTCTCTTTTTCCTCTCTTCATCTCTTGATTCTATAACTTCCCAACCCTAGAAAACGAATCCATGGTTTTTCATCTTCCTGTTCGTTGTTTGGTTTCTTTCTTCTTGTTACCATCAAAGAAATGGTTTTTCTACGTTATTTCCTTCGTTCTTCCCATGTTATCATATTGTTATTGTCGCTTTTGGGGGTGAAAGGGACGAAAAATGTAAGTATCTGTTTTTTTTTCTGCGTTTTTTCATGAATTGACTTCGCAATCGATGGTTTCGCGAAGCTTTGCGAAGAGAACGAGCCTGGAAAGTGACGATCTACTTCGTGAAACGATGATTTCGCGAAGATCTGCGAAGAGAAAGAGTCTGAAACGTATGGATCTACCTCGCGAATTGATTAGTTCGCGAAGTCTGCGAATAGATCCTCAAGTTTCAGACCTCGCAGACTTCGCGAAAGCATCGATATGCGACGTAGATAGTCACATTCCAGATCTCGCATACCTCGCGAAAGCATCGATATGCAAAGTAAAATCACCTCTTTCCCTGCACATTTACATTCGCATGCTTCGCTAATCTTCATTTTGCGAAGCCAAAATCGTCTTTTTCCCTGCCTAACACGATTACTTTTTTTTGTAGATGGTTGAATACGTAACATCCCTTTCTGGAAGGCGGCATACTGGGCTGCAGGGGAGATGATTTTCCTTCCTTTATAGAGATGAACTTCCCCAAGATTGACACATTCACTCCTAAAGTGGTTGGTTAGGAGAGGTTGTGTCAATCTTGGGGTGCACTATGGGACACGTCCATCCCATGGTGCCAATCTTCAAAGTGAACCTAACTAATCCGGTACCAATTTTAAATCGGATGAGTAATCTTGGTGTGCACCGTGGGACACATCCATCCCAAAAGATCTGGAAGTCCAGACCTTCTAGGATGAGAAATGAAAGTCCAGACCTTTTGGGATGGATGTGTCCCACGGTGCATACCAATATTACTCATTCGTTTCAAGATTGGTACCGGATTAGTTAGGTTCACTTTGAAATGATTAGTTAGTAGAGTTCATTGTGGCAATCTTGTTGTAAATTTTGATAATGTTATGATTTGAATGTTGTTATTGTGGCAATCTTGTTGTAAATTTTGATAATGTTATGATTTTAATGTTAGAATTCGTTGTTGTTTGCCATTTTTTGTTATATACCACTTCGCGAATTAGCTTCAAAACATTTTCCAGTATTCGCATATGCGAACTAAATTCATCAAGCAAAACAAACTTCAGCTTCGCAGGCTTCGCATATGCGAACTAAATTCATTAAGTAAATCCAAACGTTAGCTTCGCAGGCTTCGCATATGGTCGAATATGCGAAGTCAGACGGGATGGAGACAGACGCGCGTAAATATTGAGGGTATTTTAGGAAAGTCACACAAAATCAGTCTAGATATATAGTAGGATGAGTAAATGGGTTAAATATGTAAATGGGCCTCCCATTTGACCCAGTTTTGTAATTTTCCCTTTTATTATTAAATTACAAAAAACATTATATCCTTTTTTTTAGAACAAATTGATATGCAATTGGTGCAAAATAAAGAAAAAAATGACTGTATTTTATAATAGTGTTTGAAATTGATCCAATTTATCAACGTTAGGGGTAAAATTGTTCTTAGCTACAAACATTAGGGGTAAAATTGCACCATTTTAGACGTTAGGGTTGCTCCTTACCCAAAACGTTAGGGGTATTTTTGCACCTTAACCGAAAATCAATTAAGTCTAAAATATATATATATATATTTTTGAAACATTAAGTCTAAAATATTTAATGTGTTACTAACATAGTTCCTATTTATTTGTCGGAAAATATTGTGCAGAAAAATACTTTTTTTATTTTCTAGTATTTGTTTGTTTAGAAAATAAGTCAACAAGAAAATTTATGAAAAAAGTGAGGAAAATGTTTTACCTTTTTAAAAAGAATAAAATATTTTTCTAAACTTTTAGATTTCTACTTTGTTCATTCTTACCCTTTTAAAAATAGTAGTCATCCACAATTTCTTCTCATTTTTCGGTGTTATAACCAAATACGGGAAAATATTTTATTTTTCAACACAAAAAATTTTCTTACCGAATATTTTCCCTAAAACAAACGAGGTCACAGTTACAAAAAAAAACTATTAAAATTCTAACAACTAAGTCTGTTCCATATAAGTTAATCACAAAAAAACTTGTCATGTTTAAAATATTTAATATGTTACTAATATAGTTACAAATAACCAACCAAAATTATAAAAACTGCTTCAATTTATTGACAAATTTGTTTAGAAGGTCCGATATGACTGTTAAATAACAGTCAAATCAGACATTTCAGATTTTCAATAATACAGGGCTACATTTAATCTTGCTTTGAAACGTTAAGATTAAATTTGAAACATTTCATTCGTTTAGTCTAAATCTACACTTTTTAAAAAATGTTAGGATCAAATTTGATCTTTAGCCCCGTAATATATTATTTAGGCCTAATACATCACCAGCTCCCTGAACTTGTCCAAAATAGTAGATTGGCTCCTTGAACTTTACAAGTGTCTCACCAACTCCCTAAACTCGCTTATTTCGTATCACCAGCTCCCTAAACTTGTCTATAAAAGTAGATTAGCTTCCTGAACTTTGCAAGTGTCTCACCAACTCTCTAAACTTGCTTATTCTATAACAACTAAATACAAAAACTTACTAAACCTAAATTCTAAAAATATATTTTCATCTATTCGAGAAGTAATTTTTTCGCTTCTCCTACCTTTCAACCTATTATAAGAATTAGTGTTACAGGTTTGAAAAATTGAATGGATGAGGATCGAGAGTTAGTATTATGGTTTTTGTATTTAGTTGTTACAGAATAAGCAAGTTTGGGGAGTTGGTGAGACACTTGCAAAATTCTGGAAGCTAATCTATTTTTATGGACAAGTTTAGGAAGCTGGTGATACAAAATAAGCAAGTTTAAAAAGTTGGTGAGACACTTACAAAATTCAGGGAGCCAATCTACTATTTTGGATAAGTTCAAGGAGCTGACGATGTTTTAGGCCAGTACAAGAATAATGAAAGAAAGGACTCAAATCCAAATGTTTGAAATGATCTAAATAATAAAGATTGGTTGCATCTGTTTTTCTATTTATTTGGATTTACAAGAAGTATATGATGAGTGTTTTTGCTCTTTGTAGTCATTTTATTCTCTTTGTGGATCTTGTTAGCTTTAGCTAGGTGAGCAAAATAACAAGTAACCGATTACTAAACTGATAACCGAACCGAAACCTTAATTTAATTCGGTTATTTTAACTTTCTGGTTCGGTTCGGTTTTAATTTTGGTTTAGTTTGATAATCGGTTATCGGTTCGATTACTAAAAAAATATCGGTATAACTGATAACCAAACCGAACCAAACTTAATATATAAATATAAACAATATAATTTTATCATTACATCTATAAATCATTTATAAAATATAAAGCTCAACCCCTAATAAATATATATATATATATATATATATATATATATATATATATATATTTATTGATTTAGTAATTTTTAATTTCTTCGATTGGAACTTTTGTATAATAGCATTAAAACCAATGAAAAACAATTATACAAAAAAAATAAATATTATGAGTTTTTGGTTATTTGGTCCGTAACTGAACCGAAATGTTTCGGTACCAATCTTATTCGGTTATAAAAATACAACAAATTTTGGTTCGGTTAACCAATATTTTGGTTTGATTAGTAACCGAACCGAACTGATGCTCACCCCTAACTTTAATCCGTACTTATGTGAGGTTTTTCTCGTTACTATTTTCTTGTTGTATCTTTTCATGTAATGGAATGAGATAAGTATTTCCAAAAAAAATCCTTGTACTTTCACATGTTGTCAAACAGGTATTTGTGTAAAAAATTTATGTAGACGGTACTGAGGATTTCATTTTGCTAAAACTATGATTTTTTAGTTTGACACTATAAAAATAATCGTTAACGACCTCAAAATGAAAAATTCCAAGAACTAAAGTTGTTTAGCTAGGAGTGAGCATCGGTTCGATTTGGTTACTAACCGAACCAAACTGTTGGTTAACCGAACCGATGTTTGTATAAAATTTTAAAAGTCAAACCGTACCAAATACCCAAAATAACCAAAGTTGACTGAATCGAAAATTTTTAGTTTGGTTCGGTTACCTACCAAATAACCGAAATTTTTATATTTTTAATTTAAATGTTTAAAATTATGAAATTTTAGATTCATTAATTTGGAATTTGCAATTTCAAAATCAATTAACCAAATATCTCATATATTACAAATTAATTCAATAATGTTTAAAACTAAAATTTTGAGTTTTTTTTTTTTTTTTTTTGTACAAATTGAAGTTTAAAGAATAAATAAATAAGTAAAATTATATTTTTTTATTTAAACATAAATTCGGTTCGGTTTTCGATTAGACCGATATTTTATTGAAATAACCGAACCGATAACCGAATACCGAACAAGAAAATTTTGATAACCAAACCGAATCAAAATATTAAAATAACCGAACCAAACAAAAATTTCGATTCGGTTATTAGTTCAGTCATCAGTTTTTGGAGTTTTTACTCACTCATACGTTTAGCAAAACGAAAAGAACCTCAGTCATCCCTCCTTCGCAAAACAAAAAAAAATTCAAACAAAAGAATGGGTAAAGAATAACAATGGGTTAAATGCACTATTAGTCGCCGAACTTACATGGTTGTCTTAAAATGGTCACTCAACTTCAATTTGTCTCAATAAAATCACTCAACTTTGAGTTTTATCTTAATTAGGTCACTCTGTCGATTTGAGTGGTTAAAATGCATCGAAATAATGACATAGTGACACGTTAACATAAGTCAACTCAGATTTCTGACTGAAATGAAACGTGACAGCCACGTGTCGGTTATTTTTATCAAAAAAACCAAATTTTGTTTTTTTTCTATAAAAATAACCAGTGTTGTAAAAGTCGCTAGGCGCTAGTTGGGCGGACAAAACCTCCAAAGATTAATTGGGAATTAATCGAAGATTAATCGGTGATTAATCGGATTTGTATTTTTCTATTTTTTAGATTTATATTAAATAAATATTATATAAACACATTTAAAATATAAATTATACTATCTAAAAATAATAATAATACTTCTTCAAAAAAATAATAATAAATATTATATAATAGAAAAATATAAATATTTATTTTAAATAAATAATAAATTATTTTTTACTAATTGTAATTTATAAATTGGGCCGATTTTAACCCATTTCAGCTGATTTCAACCTGTTTCAGCCGATTTTTTCCGTCTAGACCGATTTTTTCCGCCTAACCCGACTTGTCCGACTTAACCCGATTTGAACCGCCTAGGCGGAAGAAAATCGGACTCCCAACTTATGACGACTAGTTATATAAAATCGGTCAGTGTTGTAAAAATCACCGATATACCGACCGATTAGTCACCGACTTGACTGATTTTTACAACACTGAAAATAACTGACACGTGATAGCCATATGGCTCATACATAGATGTCATATGTGGTTTTGGTCTAAAGTCTGAGTTGACTCATTCTAACGTGTCACCTATATTATTATTTTGGTGCTTTTTAATCACTGAAATCACCAGAGTGACCTAATTAAGACAAAACTCAAAGTTGAATGATTTTATTGAGACAAATTGAATTGGCCTAATACATCACCCGCTCCCTGAACTTGTCCATAATAGTAGATTGGCTCCCTGAACTTTGCAAGTGTCTCACTAGCTCCCTAAACTTGCTTATTTCGTATCACCAGCTCCCTAAACTTGTCCATAAAAATTTATTAGCTTCCTGAACTTTGCAAATGTCTCACTAGCTCCCTAAACTTGCTTATTCCGTAACAACTAAATACAAAAACCATAATACTAACTCGGATTAAGGTGCAAAAATACCCCTAATATTTTGGATCAGGAGTAATTTTACCCATAACATCTAAAATGGTGCAATTTTACCCCTAACATTAGTAGCCAAGAGCAAATTTATAAATTTGGTGAATTTTTTTAATTTTTTTTGTCCAATTCATACAAAAGTCGGTATATTTTTTTATTTTTTCACATCCCAACATATGTTTGTGATTTGTTGCTGATAAAATGACGCACGTGTGAAGTGTAGATGACAAGATTCATGACCGAGAAGACAGTTTGATGAATTATTTCTCAAATTAACCCAATTTATCAATGTTAGGAGTAAAATTGCTCTTGGCTTCCAACGTTAGGGGTAAAATTGCACCATTTTAGACGTTAGGGGTATTTTTGCACCTTAATCCGAGTTAGTATTATGGTTTTTGTATTTAGTTGTTGCAGAATAAGCAAGTTTAGGGAGCTGGTGAGACACTTGCAAAGTTCAGGGAGCTAATCAATTTTTATGGACAAGTTTAGGTAGCTGGTGATACGAAATAAGCAAATTTAGGGTTGTTGGTGAGACACTTACAAAGTTCAGGGAACCAATCTACTATTATGAACAAGTTTAGAGAGTTGTTGATGTATGGCCTAATACACAAATAACCCCCTGAACTTGTCCAAATGTTGCAACTGTCCCCTCCAACTTTCAATTGTAACAACTTACCCCTTTAACTTGTTCAATTGTAAAACATAACCCCAAATTGAGAATTTTTTTACCCTATACTTGTAGCAACCGTAAAAACGTTTCCCCGGATTCGTACCACGCCAAAGATCTGGTTATCACACTCCACGAGCGTTGCAACTTTTGTATTTCACGTGTTTTTTCAATTGCAGTCCATTTCAGCAATTTGAGGTTATATTTTACAATTGGACAAGTTTGATGGGTTATGTTTTATAATTGGACAAGTTTGAGGGGTAAATTGTTACAATTGAAAGTTCGGGGGCGGGGGTTGCAACATTTGGACAAATTCGGAGGGTTATTTATGTATTAGGTCTTGATGTATTAAGCCAATTAAATTTATGTGACCATTTTAAAATAACCATATAAGTTCAGTGACCAATGGTACATTTAACCCGAATAACAATTCTTTTCAAGAAAAAGAATAACAAATGGTAAAGAATCACGTGATTTTTACAAGTTTTTCACGTTGGTCCATATTAAATTTAAAAAAAAAAACAAAAAAACAAAAACAGTGTCGTTTTCTCACCGAATCCACCTTATAAGATTCACATAATTGGAACGACACAAAACGGCATCTCAAGAGATCGAGATGGGAAGAAGAAGAACATCTCAGAACAGCTCAAAAAATGGATTTAACAGAGGCGCATGGACATCTCTTGAAGATAAAATGCTCACCGATTATGTTTCTATCAATGGCGAAGGAAAATGGAGCAGTGTATGTAAAAAAACAGGTAATTCGATTGAAATTGAGTTCATTCATGGCTTGCCTATTAAGTGTTTGTGGAAATGTCTGAGTGAGTGAGGATTGAGGATTTTAAATTTTTGCAGGGTTGAAGAGATGTGGAAAGAGCTGTAGACTTCGGTGGTTGAATTATCTTAGACCTGATATTAAGAGAGGGAATATATCCAGTGATGAAGAAGAACTTATTGTCAGATTACACAAGCTCTTAGGCAACAGGTTTGTTTAAATTCAATTTTATCCAAAAACTTATAGCCTGCATCGGTTGGGTTTAAATTGCATATCGAACCGAAAAGATTGAATTCGAATTTTCAGTTTGGTTTTTTAACAATTGGGTTCGACAGTTCTAATTTTAAGCATACTTTGATATTCGGTTCGGGATCAGTATCCGACGAACCGTACCGAATTACGCATATTTTACCTTCTTATAATACATATATAGGGAGTACTGAAGAAGAACTTATTGTCAGATTACACAAGCTCCTAGGCAACAGGTCTGTCTGCTAATTAAATATCTCTCAGTGAGCGGAATGAACAGTACTTGTTTCAGTCTACTGTAGAATATCGGTCTACAGTAGACAATGGTTGATTTTGACTATTAAGATGATAACACGTTAATCTAACTGTTGATATGACATCATCTGAATAGACAGATCGATAATAATCACGGTCTAATAAATACTGATTTTAACTATTCAGATAATGTCACATCAATGTGACCTGAATCTAACCTTTTGTGTTACGTAACCACTGCCGGTTTTTCTAGTGGGGCCCATTGAAGAAACTTTGGTTAGTAAATCGAACGTGAAAACTTAAATTGATGTTCTCATTCCTTAATTTGGTATTGTATGACTTCTTAAATGAATTAAGGGTAAAAATGGACTTGAGAGGACTCAGTTTAAATCAAATCGAAATTTTGATATTAACTTTATCTTGAAGGTGATAAAAATCAGACTTGGCAATTGTCGTGTTTCGTGTCAAAATCGTGTTATCTCATATTTATGTTCCATATGGTTTTATATGTTATAAATGCTAGAAAAATGATTTTCGTGTCAATCGTGTCGTGTCAGTCGGGTTGGCTCTGTAATCGTGTTTTCGTGTCAGAAATTGCCACCTCTAATAAAAATTGACAAATTAATGCAAAATCGATGTTTTAATACCTAAAGATTTGTTAAATTTAGGTTAATTTATCAAGTTTTGCTAATAAGTTGATAAATAGTGTTTGTTTATTTCTATTTTTCGAAATACGAGATAAAAAAGTGTGTTAAAAATTCGAAACAACTGCTTTTAACAGATGTTTGTTTTTTTATACTTTACAAACTTAATCATTTTTTCAAAAATTATTGTCGTTTCTATTTACTTGGATATTTCGGATGGGTCACTTTTGATGGGACCCGGCTCAATTGAATGAGAAGGCATGATCTTCATCATGACTTTCATTCTATATATAAAGAACAGAAAACTCTTCATCTCATTTCTCAGATTTTTTCTCTGTGAATTGTGATTGACAATCAGAGTTTCTACTTGAGAATCCTACAATAGGTATTTATACAATAAAACTAATATTCATAGTTCGTCATTAGGTTGATGTTTGATTCGTGTTTTATGATCTTGGGCATGATTAATTATATGTTAATCATTTAATAATTCAACCTACCCCAAAAGGGATTGATTTTGAACAATTAAAAAGATTGACTTTACAAATTATCGAAAATGCACAGTCGAATTTTGCAAATTAACTAAATCACAACATAACTTTTAACTCCAAAATTCATAAAGTTCGTACCCATGTTTGTAAACTTTTACACCACGGGAGCTGTCTTTGCAAATCGACAAACCACATAATTTATTTTTTTACTTTTTACTATTTTCTATTACAGCAATTGACCCTATAGCACCAATTATTTTAGGTTAATTTCAAATAAATGTTTGTGGTTTCACATTTTTTTTACAGATCGATACTTGTGGTTTTTCTGTTATAAACCGAATTATGTGATCTACAAAATTTTCTTTTTTTATTGACTTTGCTAAATTTGTCCAATAACGACCTCAAAATAAAAAAAAAATTAATAATTAAAGTTGTTTAGCATCATATTTACTAGGGTAAATAATTATAAAGTCCTGAGTTTTTACTTAATACACTAGTTAGTCCCTCTGTTTTTAGAAATAATTTTATAGTCCCTCAGTTTTTAGTTTCATCAACTCTTTAGTCCTTATGTTTGAGTCAATGGTCAAACTATACCAAATAAATTTCAAAATACCAAAATTACCCTTTATTCTATATTTTAATAATAAAACATCTATTTTTTCTATTTTATGTTTTTTTCTCCTTTTTTCCTACATAGTCTCTACAATATTTTTTTTCCTGCATAATCTCTACAATATTGAATAATTAATTTATTAAATTTTATATAATTATAGAAATTTAATTTAGTAGCCTAAATTTTATTGACTAAAAAAATGAATGAAAAATATTTCAAAAATACATTTTTTAATGATTAGTATATACAATTACATAAATTTCGGTATATATATACTTCATAAACTTTATTAAAACTATTTTGATTAAATTTGAAATTAAAAACTAAGTTTTTTTTATGTAAATAACTAGGGGTAATTTGGACTTTCATCTACAAAAACACATGGAAGGACTAAAGAGTTGATTAAAATAAAACTTAAGGACCTTATAATTATAGAATGGACCTACTAGTATGTTAAGCAAAAACATAAGGACTTTATAATTATTTACCCTATTTACTATATAATCATATTTTTTATTTTTCAAATCATTATTTTTTAAGTTTTCTCTCTCTAAACATTAACTTTCTCTCTCATAAAAAAACAACACTTAAATAACCTCAAACCTAAAAAGTTAAGAATTAATGTTGCTTAAAATATCATTTAATTCTTGAAATTTTTCATTTTGAGGTCGTTATGGATCAAATTTGACAAAGTCAACATAAAAAATGAAAATTTTAACCACGGCCTTCGGTTTGTAACAAAAAAAAATCACAGATATCCATTTGTAAAAACGTAAAACCACTCCCGTCATTTTATGAGTCCATTTTCAAGTACTATACTTAGGAGTATTTTAAATTTTTTCGTCATAGATAAATTAACTACCGAATATTTCGTCTCTAATCCATGAAATTCAAATATATGGCAATGTAGATGGTCTCTGATAGCAGGAAGACTTCCAGGGCGAACAGATAATGAAATAAAAAATTACTGGAACTCTAATTTAGCTAAAAAGCTTCAAGACTTCGATCTTTCACTCCCAAAGCTCCACAATACTAATAATAATAAATTATTAGTTACACCGGAGACGGTGCCGGAACCGGCTTCAACTCCGGTACCGATTGTAGTGTTGGAGGAGGATGGAAACAGTAGTGAAGATGACCGGAAAAAAGAAGCTACTGATGAACTGGCAGCAGCTTGGCCGACGGGTGGAGATGATGATGAGATCAATGGTCCTGATTTTCTGATAGATTTTGATATGGAAGATCTTAACGGTTCAGATTTTATGATGTCATTTGTTCCTGATTTCTTTGATTCTGAGTTACTGGATTGGTCAGGAATGTCTTGATTTTCTATTATTCAATTCATAACTATTCATCTGAATAATTCTCTACACTGTTTGTATCAGGATTAGACCTGACAATTTCGTGTTCGAGTCGTGTCATTTTCGGGTTTGTATTAAAAAGAGTAAATTCAAATCCAATCCAAATTTTTTTGTATCATAATCATGTTAACTTGTTCAGGTTAGTGTTGATTTTGTGTCATATTTTCGGGTTACATGTAATTTTGTTATACATATATATTAATGATAACTTTTTAAAAATATAAGAATTACGGTGCTATCTTTAAATACTTTGTAAATTAGATAAATTATCAAAAAACCTGGTTTTACAAATTATCCAAAATACGAGATCAAACTTTGTAAATTTACTATACTATAAGTATTGTCTAAACAAAAAGTTGACTCATGGATTTTTATCTGCAAATTTCACCAAACACAATACTCATATTTTCAAGGGTTAATTACATATAGTTGCCTTGTGATATTACCAATTTGCAGATAGATACATGTGTTATTTTTTTGTTACGAATGTCGGTTTGCGCCATTACCAAAATCAAGACAAATGAATAGAATCCGTTAAGAAGAAGAAGAAACTAGGCCCTTGTTTTGATTTTGGTAACAGCACAAATCACATGGTTGTATTTGTAAAAAAAATACCACATGTACCATTTATAAATTCGCGATATCACAGGATACCTATATGTAATAATGTAATTAACCATATTTTTTCAAACTTTTAAATAAACCTCGCAATTATCGTCGTGACATTTTCAGATTCGTGTTAAAAAGAGTAAACTCAATCCCAACCTAAAAACTTTCAAAAACATGTTCGGATTAGTATCGATTCCGAGTCATGTTTTCGTGTTACATGTAATTTTGTTATGCGTATATATTAGTGATAACTTTTAAAAATATAAAAAAGATATGATACTATTTTTAAATATTTTACGTTATTTTTATATTAGTATGTTAACACTAATCATCAAAAAGTCCGTTAATATCATTATACAGCGCCAACACTGACACCACGCCTGCTACAACTCCGGTACCGACTGTAGTGTTTTGCAGGATGAAAACAGTAGTGAAGATGACCGGAAAAAAAGAAGCTACTGATGAACTGGCAGCAGCTTGGCCGACGAGTGGAGATGATGAGATCAATGGTCCTGATTTTCTGATAGATTTTGATATGGAAGATCTTAACGGTTCAGATTTCATGATGTCTCTTGTTCCTGATTCTTTGATTCTCAATTATTGGATTGGTCAGAAATGTCTTGATTTTCCATTATTCAATTTATTATTGTTCATCTGAATAATTCTCTACACTATTGTATATTTCAAATTAAAGTTTCCTTGACTGTTTAAAAAAGGGTTAAAGTACTTTTTGTCTCCTGATCTATCCAAAATTTGTGCATTTAACCCCTGACCTATTATTTGGTCATATTTGGCCCCTGACTTATCAAATTAGATAAAATCCAACCCATATTGAATGGAAAATTAACTCTGTTAGAAAATTAACGGCAGTAACCAATACAAAAATGACACATGACACATAAATAGAATTAATTTTCACTCTATCGGAACACTAGAAAAAAATTTTAGGATTTTTTTACTGTATAAAATAGTTACTGTTGCCATCTCAAGTTGAAAATTAATTTTATTTATGTGTCATGTGTCGTTTTTGTATTGGTGACTGCTGTTAATTTTCCAACAAAGTTAATTTTCCATTCAATATGGGTTGAATTTTATCTAATTTGATAGGTCAGGGGCCAAATATGATCAAATAATAGATCAGGGGCCAAATGCACAAATTTTGGATAGGTTAGGGGCTAAAAAATGCTTTAAGCCTTTAAAAAATATGCATAATATTTTCAAAGTCTCCTCACAGCTCCTTCAACTTGTATAAAATGTTCAGATTGTTCCCTCAATTTGTATAAAATATAACAATTAATCACTCGGCTGCAAGAAAAAAAGTTAGTTATATGCGAAAGATATATTGCACACGACTTAAAATGTTATTACATAATTCAGAAAATGGATTAAAACATATTAAAAAGGAAGTTCTTACCGGGGCCGACCCTAGACCTAGATCAGGAGTGCCCTGACATAGGGCTTAATGATGTAGGGGGGCTAAATTTTTTAATAGGTGTATACATATATATGGAATAAAAAACAATTTATACTAAAGTTAATAAGTGTTTCAGCGGTTAAACACACAATTCTCATTGAAAGGTTTTATGTTCGATTTCTTTGAAAGTAAATTTTTTTTAGAGAAATTCACTTTTAAAAACTAATTATAATTTTGTAACCAATTGTGATATTGCTAAAAATTATTTAGATTTTAAACGGTGCAAATAATTAATATTTTAAACTTAAAGCTCAATTGATTTTTTGAATATTGATTGAAGGTTAATTTAAGAATTAAACTCAGATTTGGTCTATGTGGTATCTAAAATTTTGTCATATCATTTGGTAACATTTTCTTCTTGAAGTATTTCCATAAGTGATATTTAAATGGAAAATTAATCGATTTTTTTTTGAAAAAAAATTTACCACATGACACAACTTTTGACACGTAATATATACACGTGGCAATTTTTGACACGTGATAAAAAAAATTACTTAAAATGTTTTTACTAAATGAGTCTTTATTTATTATTCCGCATAGAGCCTGCAAATTATCAGGATCGGCCCTGGTTCTTACTTGCTCAACTGTAAAACTTATCTTCTCTAATATTAGAATAACATATCCCGACATTGGTTGTTTTACTTTTCTAAGGTGCGTGCAACACACATTCCGCATGTAACTTACTTTCTTTTGCAACCGAGTGATTAATTGATTACATTTTACGCAAATTGAGGGGGCTATGAATATTTTTACAAGTAGAGGAGGGTATCGTGACACTTTAAAAATTCAAAGAGCCAATTAAGTTTTTTGGACAAATTCAGGTGCAAATGATGTATTAAGCCTAAAAATAATAATTATAGTTGACTTATGTTTTAAACAAGGCTTAATACATCATTTGCCCCATGAACTTGTCCAAAAAGATTGATTGGCACTCTGAACTTTCAAAATGTTTTGATAGTCCTCTGAACTTGCATAAAATGTTCATTTAGCTCTTGAACTTGCGTAAAATGTAATCAATTAGTCACTCAGCTGCAAAAAAAAAAAAACAAGTTAAATACGGAATATGTATTGTACAAGTCTTAGATTGTTATTACATAATTCATAAAACAGATTTAAAAAGAAGTTCTTACTTGCTCAACTATAAAATTTGTCTTCTCTAATATTAGAACCACATACCCCGACCTTAATTATTTTACTCTTTTTTTAAGATGTATACTTACTTTTTTGTAATTGAATAATTAATTGATTACATTTTACGTAAGTTCAGAGGTTAACTGAACATTTTATGCAAGTTCAGTGAGCTGTTGAAACACTTTAAAAGATTAGTGGACCAATTAATTTTTTTTTTTTTTGACAAATTGAGAGTGGAATGATGTATTCATAATCCTTTACACAATATCGTTTTTGGCTTAATACATCATTTGCCCCTGAACTTGTCCAAAAAACTTGATTGACTCCCTGAATTTTCAAAGTATCTCGATAGCCCCCTGAACTTGTATAAAATATTCAGTTAGCCTCTTAAACTTGCGTAAAATGTAATCAATTGATCACTCGGTCACAAAAAAAAAAGTAAGTTAAATGCGGAAGATGTATTACACACATCTTAGAATGTTATTACATAATTCAAAAATAAATTAAAAATAAAGTTATTACTTGCTCAGCTATACAACTTGTCTTCTCTAATATTAGAACTGCATACTTCGATTTTGGTCATTTTATCTTTTTTTAAGACTCGTGCAATACATTTTCCGCATTTAACTTAGTTTTTTGCAACCGAGTGATCAAGTCATTACATTTTACTCAAGTTCAGGGGGCTAACTGAATATTTTATGCAAATTAGGAGACTATCGATACTTTGAAAATTCGGGGATCAATCAAGCTTTTTGGACAAGTTGAGGAGCAAACGATGTATTAAGCCTTCGTTTTTCATGTGATTGCATAGTTAAAATATTCCCCATCAATTATTGTGCATGTTTTCCAACTTTATGTCTCTTTTCACAGTAAAATAACTAATTTATATTAGTTTAGTCAAAGTATGCATATGTTTTGTTTTGTAAGAACATTTAATTGAATTTTGGTTGTTTTTTTTATCAATAAAAGAAATTTTATAGAACAAAAACCAAAATTACACAGTATAAAAAACAACTAAAACCAGTAGCAAAAGCTACCAAGTATTCCATAAATACTTATCTCTGTTCTTCAAAGCAATACCCCTTAATCTAACATAGAAAACAATACTCCCCACTACATTGTTATAATCAAAACAAACTCCCTGAAAATAAGATTTATTCCTAGCTAACCATATATGGTAAACAGATGCAGTAAAAGCAATTCTTCTAACTCCAGCAAGAACCGATTTTCCAGCAGCCTTTTTCCCCAACCAACTTACAATTCTTCTCCAACTTAGATTCTCAACTGGCAACATACACCTATCAACAATATTTTTCCACACAGCATGAGTGACAGGACATTTGAAGAACAGATGGTCAATAGTTTCAGCATTCCCCTTACACAGATCACAAGTAGAATTTTGAACTATACCAAAACGAAATAACCTAGCTTTAACATTGAGTCTCTTGTGTATAGCCAACCAAACAATAAAACTACACTTAGGGATATTACCTGGACCCCAAAGTAGCTTAGACCAAGGAACAGTTTCATTTTTAGGCCGAATAACATTCCAAGCAGAAGAGATGGAATAAAATCCATTTTTAGAATGAGGCCAGATAATCTTGTCTTGTAAATTAGGGATAGGCTTGAAACAGCGAACACGGTTCCAAGCATCCTCAGTAATTTTGTTCATAGGATCAGGCAGAACCCAAGACCCTCTCCTCCAAACTTCATCAACTTTAGCACCAATAGGAATATCAGCATCAGTAATGTCTAAAGCAGGAAAAAGCTCATGCAAACTCTTACCATTTAACCAAGGATCAAACCAAAAAGAGAAGCAATGACCATTCCCCAACTTATACTGAAATTTTCCTTTGAAGATGTCTCTTAACTGGAGAATCTTCCTCCAGCTCCAGCTGGCCTCAAGAGGTTTAGTTAAACCCCAGAAACTCAACTTTTTGAGCTTATTTTCAATTACCCAGCTGGCCCAAAGTGTCTGTTTAGCAGTGATAATCTCCCACAGTAGACAGCCAATAGTAGCTTTATTCCAATGATTAAGATCCAGTATACCCAAACCACCTTCAGATTTTGGTTGACACACTGTCTTCCAAGCAACCAGAGCTCCTCTAGAGTTGGAGCTAGAACCAGTCCATAAGAAGTTTTTACATTTCTGATCAATTGCACAAATAACAGAGGCAGGCAAAATAAAGATGGAGGCCCAATAAACATGGAGACTCCTAAGAACTGCACTAATCAACTGAATTCTCCCTGCATATGTCAGATGTTTTGCACCCCAGGAATCAATTCTTCTTGTAACCCTTTCCACCAACACTGAACACTCCTCCTTGCTTAGCTTTGTGGAGATTAAAGGTATCCCTAAATACCTGACAGGAAGAGTCCCTTCACTGAAACTAGTTGAGGTTAAAATACTATTTTTAACCATTGCAGGAACCCCGGCACTTAAAAACACATTACTCTTATTATGGTTAACTTGCAGCCCTGAGGAGTCCTCAAAAACTTTCAAACAGTGCATTAACTCCATCACAGAAGTGAGGTCTCCTTTGCAGAAAAGGAAAAGATCATCTGCAAAACACAAATGATTCAATTTAAGCCTAGCACATCCCTTGTGAAATTTGAAGGAAGAAGTAATTGAGGAAATGAACATCCTTGACAGATACTCCATACATAAGACAAATAGTAAAGGGGACATGGGGTCCCCTTGTCTAACCCCCCTTGCCCCAGGAAAAAACCCCTCAAGACCACCATTTAGAACAATAGAGTAACAAGAGCTCCTAATGCAAGTCATAATCCATCCAATAAATTGATTGGAAAAATTAAGGTGCAAGAGAAGCTCTTCAATAAAATCCCAATCAATTGTGTCATAAGCCTTCCTGAGATCAATCTTCATAGCACAATTGCTTTCAGAGACATTTCTGTGATAATTACGGATCAATTCATGTGCTAGAAGAATATTATCTGAAATCCTTCGTCCAGGGATAGATAAAAGCAGATTGGATAGGGCTCACCAAATTTTGGTTGTTTTGATATTAAATTGATATATAGTTTGACTGTGAAATATAATATCATAGAAATATTGTTAAGAATATAATTAGTTAGTTGCTAAGTGAAAATGTAGTTAGGTTAGAGGAAAGTTTGTTAGTAATCAGCTAGAGAATGGGTAAATTACACTCATGGTCATGAGCTTTATCCATTTTAATAGTGTAGCCACTGACCTTCAATTCTTAATGGTTTGGTCACTAAACTTACATTTTTTAACACTGGTGACCGCTCAACACCTGAAACGACTATTGACGGCCTCAAAGTAAAAAAAAAATCGAAGAGTTAATGATATTCTAAGGAACTTTAATTCTTGAAAATTTCTGTTTTAAGGTCATTTAAGTATTATTTAGTTAGAAGAGCGAGTGAAATTTTAGAGAGAGAAAGCTCCAAAATGTGGTTTTGGAAAATAAAAATGTGGTTTCATGATAAATATCATTCTGAACAGCTTTAATTTTTGAATATTTTCATTTTGAGGTCGTTAACAGACATTTCTCAATGAATCGGTGTGTGATAGATTTAAGAAAGACTGTTCACATGCTCACGTGTGATTTTTTTTCTTCTAATTTTATATTTTAATTATTATTATTCCATGAATCAGACGAATTGACTTATTGTAATTTTTTAATATTTAGAATTATTTAGAACTTATTGTTTTTAACACATTTTAATATATATTTGATACTTCATATATATTATTTAATTATAATGTTAATAATTATAATTCAAATTATAATGTTAATAATTATAATATTTAGAATTTTTTAGAATAATTATAATAATTATAATTGTTTAGAATAATAATTAAAATATAAAATTGGAAAAAAAAATTCACACGTGGGCATGTGAACAATATGCCTCCACCACAGGTGGGGCGTATGAACATCACGTCCCACCACAGGTGGAGTGGAGGCATATTGTTCATATGCCCCGACACCAAAAATTTGATATTTTAAAAATCATTCGATTTTACTATAAACAACCATAAATAAAACATATTTTCGAACAAAATTACGTATCATTAGTTATTTCCCACATTTTTTCTTTACCAAATTAGTCTGGATTAGATTTTAGAGAGTTTTAAGTTTTTGAGAGGATTTAAGAGGATTTGGGAATTTGAGAGGATTAATGAATTTGTTGTAAGGGCACTTTTGTCTTTTCACTGGCTAGGGGTGGAAAATGGTGGCTAGATTTCAATTTTTTTTTTTCTTTTTTTTTTGACAAGTTGAAAGACCAAGTAATATATTAAACCCCAAAAGAATAAAATAAAAAAGAAACAATACAATATAATAAACAATTAAAATCAGCATCCTCTTCTCCAAACATAAGTGTTTTCTCCTACCCATCTTCCATTGGCCCTCCCCGGTTAGCTTCATTCTCTCCCTCAATTTCCTTTCATTTTGTTTTAATATTCAAAGTTGCAATCAATGTTCGAAAAAAACGCTAGGTACTAGTCGGACGGATAGAGCTCTCAGAGATTAATTGGAGATTAGTCGGAATTAATCAGAATTAATCAAATTTGTATTTTTGTATTTTTTATTATTAATCAATAAATTATTATATAAATTCAATTAAAATATGTATTATACTATCTCAAAATAATAATATAAATTTATTTAATATAGAAAAACATGTATATTTGTAACATATATCTTTATAAATGAGTAAATATCAACATTCCAACAACAATATCATTGAAACAACTTAAAATTGAATTATAATAAACCAAAAAAATAAATTCACAATAAAAAATGCTTTTGTTTATTGTCGCTTAGGCGGTACCTAAGTGGTCTAGGCGGTGTCGAGGCGGCTTAGACTTAGACAAGATGGCTAAAAATCACCTAGGAATCAATAAAATGCCTAGAGGGACTAATTGGAGAAAATTGCAGTGGATTCTCATTTTCGAGCGCCTAGACGATTCAGACGGCCTTCGTTTCGACAGTGGTTGCAATTAAGTTTTTGAGGTAATTTTTTTTTTTAAAAGAAGATGGGGCTCAACTCCCATCTTCTTTGTTGGCCATGGTCGGGGCTGTCACCCATGGCCAACACATGGATGAAATTTGTGGCCAACCTCTCTCGGAGGTTGGTCGACCCTCTCCATGAACCTCCCTGCCTCCGCCCCTAGTTAGTTAGGATACATGTAGATCTTTGTTAGTTTCTTTTCGATACTTTTCAAGTAACTTTGTTTAGACAATAAGTGAATTGGTTAGTCTATTCTCTCGTTTAGGCTTTCCGAGTTTGAATCTGACTTCTTTAGTTGTGGCTATCCTTCCCTACTTTATCGCTATTGTATTTTAGTTTTGTTTATTTATTTTAAAAAGCAATTATTTAAGTTTAGGGTTATATTACATGCATAACTACCGAATTTTATATCAATTAATATTATGACCATTAAATTTTAAAACATAACATAAGAGTCACTCAAATTTACAATTTCTAATGTTATGACCACTAAACTTCAATTAACGTCTTTAAATGACCGTTAACGACCACCAAATAGAAAAATAAAAAAAAATAGTGACATTATGATCATTGAACTTTTCTATTTTAATGTCATTTAGGTGTTGTTTGGTTATGAGAGAGAAAATGAATATTTGGAGAGAGAAAGCTCCATAAATTGTGATTTTTAAAAATAAAAAATGTAAATATTGTTCTATTACTGATATTTTACAAATAATACTAATTTCAATATTGACTCGTGTGAGATGTGTGCAGACGTGCCAGAGAAATGAATTCTCAAAATATGTTTATGAAAACGAATAGAACATGCGTCTAATAACTTGATTTCTAAAGAACCATGATGAATGAATGAGAAATGCAAGGATTGAGAAAATAACTTCCATTGGGTTCCTAGTTGCATTAAATGTAAGTTTAACTAGATTAAACAGTTTGTTGGATCGAGAATAGAAAATGACACACAAAGAAGTTTTTTAATTTTTTTCTTTATATATATAATGTTCTTGGTTACAATTGGAAAGAAATGGAAGCGATTACAAATCGAAATCATTTTCAAAAGGATATACATGTTGTTGCTTTAACGCCAAACTATCAGCGTTGAGACTGCCTGTTATAGTGAGATTGCAAGTCGAGCATGAAGAGTACGTAAATGAGTGAGTTGCTGAACTCGAAAATTGACTAGAATGTAATTAATTGTGAAAACGAGAATGGGGAAACATCTATATATCCGAATAAAACAAGGAATCCGAAATGGAAATGAGGCTAATGATCAATCGAAACTACAATTAGTCGAATTGGACTCAAAGGGACTGGTCCGGGATGGATTTGAGGGCTAAAAATGATGTTTTCTGAAGTGAAAGGGCTGCTGGAATTATTGAATAAAAACAAAGAACTCAAGCTTGGAAATGAGGAATTTTTTGGGTAGTAAAGGCAAATAGACAAAAGAATGATTTGGGAATTGAAGAGAATTCGGTTGTGTATTTGTTGCTTTAAGGTGGAGTAAATTACACCAATAGTACCTGAACTTTACCCTAATTCACACTTTGGTACCTAGATTACATTTTGTCCCAAAAATATATCTGAACTAACGATGACCGGACAATTTAGTACATTTTACCGGTCAATAACCGGTCAATACGGGTTTGATGAGTAAATTACACTAATGGTACCTAAACTTTATCTTAATTCACATTTTGGTACCTAAATTTCATTTTGTCCAAAAAATACGCTTCAAGTAAAGATGAATCGATAATTTAGTATATTTGACCAGTCAACATGAGTTTGACCATTTTAAATTAGAAATTTAGACTCATCATATACTCAATTAACATATACAATACTACCCTTTAGCTCTACATATATATTAAAGGGTAGTATTATAATTTTATGTTAATTGGGTGTATTGTAGGTCCTAATTTTTAATTCAAAATGGTCAAACTCTCGTTGATTGGTCACTAACCGATCAGATGTACTAAATTATCCGGTCACCTTCACTTGAGTTATATTTTTAGGACAAAAAAAATCCAGGTACCAAAGTGTGAATTAGGAAAAGTTCAGGTGCCATTGATGTAATTTACTCAGACAAACTTGCATTGACCGGTCATTTACCGGTAAAATTTACTAAATTGTCCGGTCATTGTTACTTCGGGTATATTTTTGGGACAAAATGTAATCTAGGTACCAAAGTGTGAAATGGATAAAGTTCAGGTACTATTGGTGTAATTTACCCCTTTAAGGTGTATTGTTTTGATTGAATGTTGTTTGTTTTTGATTGATTTTTGTTGGCATTATGTAACACCCTCGACCAATACTATGTAGATATTGTCCGCTCTGGTCCAAATCTAATACCTTGGACTTCACGGTTTTAAAACGTGTCTGCATGTATTGGATTCTCATCTTACTAAAGCTCCAATCACTCCCTCTTCACTTCTGATGTGGGATTCAGTTCATTCATGTCCCCATCGCTATCTTTAAGGCCGCTCCTTGCTCAAGCCTTCTACCCCGGCGCCACCCACTCTGAACCGGGTCGTTACAGGCCCACCAGCTTCCGCCTGGTTCGTCCCGAACCATACATTGTACGTGGAGAGTCGGCTTTGATACCAATTGTAATACCCTGGTCCAATACCATGTAGATATTGTCCGCTCTGGCCTAAATTCAACACCTTGGGCTTCACAACTTTAAAACGCGTCTGCATGTATTGGATTCTCATCTTACTAATAAGCCTCAATCACTTCCTCTCCACTTCTGATGTGGGATTCAGTTCATTCTTGTCTCTATCGCCATCCCTTAAGGCCGCTCCTTGCTTAGGCCTTTTACCCCGGCGCCACCCACTCCGGACCGGGTCGTTACACATTACAAACCGAAATAATTTCCAAAAGGATAATAATCCATGTTGTTGCTTTAACGCCAAACTGTCGGTGTTGAGGCTACCTATTATAGTGAGATTGCAAGCCGAGCCTGAAGAGTATACGTAAATGAGTGAGTTACTGAGCTCGACAATTGATTAGAATGCAATTAATTGTGAAAATGAGAATGGGGCAACATCTATATATCTGAATAAAACAAGGA
This sequence comes from Euphorbia lathyris, assembly GCF_963576675.1. NCBI lineage: Eukaryota > Viridiplantae > Streptophyta > Magnoliopsida > Malpighiales > Euphorbiaceae > Euphorbia > Euphorbia lathyris. The sequence continues at coordinate 5,204,133 of NC_088917.1, read as the reverse complement.
ATCCGAAATGGAAATGAGGTTAATGATCACAATTAAACCCAAACGGGCTCCAAACTAAAGGTTCAAATTTAATTAGGACTTTAAACTATCAAAATCATCAATCAGGTCTCTGGACTAAGCATAAATCATCAATTGAGTCTTCATTTTATCCTAAAATTAAAAACTGTGACTATTTGATATAGACTGTAATAATTTTTATCTTGGTTCAAAATGGGTTTGAGAAAAAGGGTCTGAAACTGTTCAATCGAATAATTTTTTATGAGACCTCAATTGATGAATTTTATTTAGAATGAGAACTCAATTGATGATTTTGATAGTTTAAGGTCCTAATTGACTTTGAAATCTTAGTTTAGGAAGCCAAATAGGTATTACATCATTTTTGTTTGATGTCGATTGTGTTGGGGTTTGAAATGAAGGTAAAGGATTCTATTTATATCTGCTAGTTGAATGAACAAGTTGCAGTCCTGATTTTGGAGTTGTGCTTCTCCAGTCATCTTCAAAGAATTGTTCTTGTCTCCCCATAGTTCTAATGAAGCTCCCGATATGGAATCCAGAAAGCTTGCAACTTCTGATTTTTGGAATCCAGTTCATTTGATATCTCAAAGAATTATTCAAAGTTGGGCAGTTAAATTTTCTTGAAAGATAGTTATTTCCCACCAATTGCGTCTTCTCATTTTCTTTTCTTTTCTTTTTTAATTATGTTTTTACACTTATTTTGTAGTTTGATTATATTTTTTATTTACAAATCTTACTCTAAAACTTTAATACAAAATCGAATGTGCATGAAATGTAAAAATTATTTTAACCTCCAACAAGTTCTAAACAACTTTATTTCTGAGACGTTTACATTTTTAGAATATCAACTATTATTTTAAGGTGTTAATTGAAGTGACTTTTATGTTTGTTTTGAAATTTAATGGTGATAACGTGACAATGGTCCTGTTTGATAAACAACTTTTTGTGGTAAAATTAGAGGTTTGAGTCATTTTAGAAGTTTTGACTAGTCAAATCTCTAATAGTGGTGTTTGGTGGAGAGAAGTTTGGAAAAGCTTATTAAGTCCAAAAAGTTAATTTTGAAAAAACTCATTTTAGAAGTTTTTTTCAATTAACTTATTGCTCCATCTCTTTTGAATGATATTTTTACCCAATTTACTACCCTCTAACCCCCAAATAAAGACTTTACAATGTGTTTATTTGTCATTTTACACAAACAACTATTACCAATCAACTAAGTTTTACCAAACAAGTTTACACAATCAATTAGTCAAATCAGCTAACAAAAAAAGGTAAGGATAAATAATTATAAGATCCCTGTATTTTTACCTAATACACTACTTAGTCCTTACGTTTTTAGAAATAATTATATAGTCCTCTAGTTTTTGTTTTTGTTAACTCTTTAGTCCTTATACTTGGATCAATGGTCAAACTATACTAAATAAACTTTAAAATACCAAAATTAACCTTTACTTTATGTTTTAATAATAAAACATCTATTTTTTCTATTTTATTTTATTTTCTCTTTTTTCCTACATAATTACAATCTCTCCAATATAAACTCTAATATAAAGTAATTGATTTATTACTTTTTATATAATTATAGAATTTTAATTTAATAACGTAAAATTTATTGACTAAAAATGAATGAAAAATATTTCAAAAATTATTAAATTAGGAGTAAGACTATCATTATAAAAAAATTTTACAATTCTAATAAATTTTACGAATGAAGAAAAAAATATATGATTTTTAAAAAATTATAACAAATTTATAATAATATTTAATATTAGTTTAAAGATATTATATTAAAAAATAAAGAAAAAAATAATTACAATTTAAGAAAATTAATAATACATTTTTTCAAGTATATTAATTTCGGTGTATATGTAGTTCAAAAACTTCAATAAAATTAATTAGATTAAATGTGAAACTAAAAGATAAAGTTATATATATATATATATATATATATATATATATATATATATAACTAGGGGTAATTTTGGATTTTTATTTACAAAAACAAAAAGAAGGACTAAAGAATTGATTAAGATAATACTTAAAGACTTTATAATAATATGATGGACTTACTAGCGTGTTAAGTAAAAACATAAGGATCTTATAATTATGGCTTAAAGCATTATTTGGTCCCTGACCTATCCAAAATTGTGTCATTTGGTCCCTGATCTATTATTTCGTCACATTTGACCCATGACCTATCCCATTTGGTGAAATTTCACCCAATTTGTATGGATTCTATCAGGAGGGGCGCATGCCCAGGGCCCAAGTATGAGAATGACCCCAATTATAGTAATGTATTAGTACCTATTAAATTATACTTGATTAAATTAAAAAAAAAATTATAGTTGATTAAAAACGTTGACATTAGATTCTTTCCAAATTAGTTTTTCCAAATAAAAAACGTTGGCATCAGTTATTAAATAGTCTTTCTAAATTCCCTAATTTATCTCGGATTTTTTCCAAATTTTCTAATAAAAACTTTGGGCATCAATTCCCTAATTTATCTCAAAGTATTTCTATAATTATCTTTCCCACCTATCAATCCCAATAAAAATTTATAATTTATCTCTCACTTTTTTAATCACACTCCAATCCCAAAGAATATTAAATAGTAATATTATTCTACATCCTCAGTTCATCTTCTCAATTCATCAGTTATATAATCAATTTTGTTTTTTAATCACCTTACTGTGAAACTTTCAATTACTAATAGCCTTTTTTGTTGTCTTTGAGAAACTCTATCAAATTCTAATTTACTCGGTCTTCAAAAGAAATTTGGGAAAAACGTATCAAAATCTTCCAATTTCAAGAACTTAGGCGCTAAACCTCGTTAAATGATGTGATTTTCAAATTTGGTTTTTCATTTTTCTGTTATCATGCTTTGTATCGTAAAAAGCATAAAATCTATTAGAACTATTTCATAATTTATTAAATTTAAGAAATTTACTTCTAAAAATGCTCATAGATATCATTTTGTATACGAAATTGGATACTTAAAGCAATATAAAATGTTTTTATTAGATATTTTGTTAAATGTAACAAGAAAAATGTCATTTTTAAGTAATTTTCTTTTATATAATTTACTTTTCTACTTATTTTTTTATTTCCACTTATTTATTAGGGCCCCATTTGATAATTCGCCCCCGGGCCTCTAAAATCTCAGGATCGGCCCTGGTTCTAGGGTGTTAAATTTGTGATTTGATTAAACTTTGATTTGTATTTGATAAATCAGGCATTTGACCTCAAATTTTGATTGAGTAAATTGAGGATTTTTATATAATTAATACAAAATTAACTCATTGAGGTTGTATTTGATTACCCAATCTGATGTAGTTTCAGCCCTCTGTCTTCAATCAATTTTGATGGGGTTCCGAATTAGCAGCTTCAAAATTGATCCAAGAATGACCAAAAGTTAGGTCATTCCTTTTAGGCATTCCTTAAATCCAAATTTCTATTTTTTTTTAGCATATTAGGCTCTTCTTAAATCCAAATTTCTAAATTTTTTGGCATGTTAGCCATTCCCTAAATCCAATTTTTTACATGTTAAGAATCTTAAACACAATTTAGCTTAAGTTTAAGAAGTTTTACATTGGTACTTAAAATTGGTTCTTGACCACTCAGATTATAACACATATATATATACGAAAAAATTGAACAAGTTCGGTTTAGCATAATTTTTTTACACATGCACGTGTAGAATCGGCCCCCAACTACCAATCTTGTATTCACCATTGTCCAGTACTATCCAACCCTAATGAGATTATTCATACCTCGTATAAAAGAGTATGAGATGTGCATGAGCTCAAAAAAGTTGCATATGATAGGTATGAGAATACTCTGGCTACCTGTTACCTAGTACCTGTCATATATTTGACTTTTATCCATTAACTACTGATTAAATTAGAATTTTTGAATTTGAAATATTTGTTAAATGGTCGGTGAATTATATATGGATGGTTTATTAAATTTGTAATATTTTTTTATTTTATGTATTGATTCTTAACGAGTAAAGATACCCACGATTTAAATGGGACATGTATGAGATTCATGAAGTATATCCGTTAGGGTAATGAAACGGGTAATAAAAAAAATAAACGGGTAAAAATTTGAGATTGACACTACGTGCGGGTATCCTACTTGTTGTCATCCTTAGTTTGGAGGTTAATTGATGTAAGAGTTAAAGGATATAATGGAAAGGAAAAGAAAATGATGGAAATGAAAACTAAAAATTAAATTTATTTGAGAGTTTATAGGATATAAATGAGAGTTAAAAGTTTAATTTCGTTTTAGGAGTTTATGGAGGGGAGATGAAAGTTAAAGTTTACTCTACTGAACAAAAAAAAAAAAAAAGTATTGAACTTTTCATAAGATTAGGATTTGGAGGTTAAAGAAAGTAAAAATTTGACTTTTATTAATTTTCGATTACTCTAAAAGCAACTCTCAAAACAACGTTAATGTGATATTTCACATTCTAATACTCTTTGGCTAATGCTTCAAAAGTCAATTAGACTTTTAAACTATCAAAATTATCAATCTAAGTCTTTGCACTAAGCAAAACTCATCAATTGAGTCTTCATCTTAAACAAAAATCATCAATTGAGCTTGAAAATCATTCGGTTGACCAGATTCAGACCATCTTCCCTAAACTCCTTTTGAGCCAACACAGAGATTATTACAGTCCATACTAAATAGTCATAGTTTCTAATTTTAAGATAAAATAAGGACTCGGTTAATGAATTTTGCATAGCTCAGAAACTTAATTAATGCCTTTGATAGTTTAAAATCCTAATTGACTTCGAGGTTTTAGTGTAGGGTCACATGAGTGTTATGCCAAAAGAAACATAGGCTCAGGCCGAAGAAAAACACTGAAAATTTAGGATTAATACATATTTACACCCTTAAACTTGACAAGTTTTTCTTATTGTCATCCTGAACTTTTAAATAATCTATCACACACTTATAGTTGGCTTTAAAACCTATCACACACATACAATTGGCTTTAAAAACACATCACACACCTATAGTTGGTTCATTCGGATTATTGTCTTTCCCCTAAATATTTGAGAAATTTTAATGGGACTATCTGAATATTTTATGCAAATTAAGGGGGCTGTCAAGATATTTTGAAAGTTCAGGAGAAATTGATGCATAAAGATGCTGTGTTCGGCCTTGAATACAATCATGAAGTTGAAAGTACTTGATTCAAGCCTAGCTCACGACAATCGAGGGATGCTCACACTAGAAGCTCAAGAGGATTCATGGTACATAAATTGAATCCCCAATAGCCGGAGACAGGAGATTCACATGAGAAAACATAAGTAAACGAGTCTCCACTTGATCTTCCAACAATAAAGGTACATCAACATTCATATTGGTCAAGAATTACCCGCGAAACCTCGTCTTGGACAGGCCCCCTACCCGAGTGCAAACCAGAAGCTATAGCCCTCGACAAGTAAGGTAGAGTTATCTAACATGGAGGTAGCAATCAAACGTTTAGACAAGTTCAAGCGGCAAATAATGTATTAAATCTACATTAAACAAGTTTAACGGCTAACGAGACATCCGGTTTTTCGGAACAAGTTTAGGGGTCACAAATGTAATTAGCCAAAAAAGCTCTATACGGAAAGGAATGTTATCCTTTTATGTGGTCTTATTCATTTCCATCACAAGAATTCAATTTTCCCCAATTTCTTAACTAACTTATGAACTCTCCCCTCCACTCTTCCTTCCCCATCACAACTTCTTCTCCGCCATGGATTTGATTTATCCCAATTGCTTAAACGCACCTTCTTTCTACACCAACACTCACCGCAATTCAAATCCGCGCTCCCAAATTTTGCACTCACCGCTTCATAGAACTAACAAATTGTCTCGGATTCGAGTTTCCGCTGAAAATTCCAGAAATGGAAGCGTTTCCACTGCTACCAGAACTAATAGGAGCTTAGAAGCTACCCGTGAGACTGAGTTACTCTCTGTAGCTAAGGCTAGTGCCGCCATGGAACAACTCGACATTGAGCGCGGTGTTTGCGTGCCGTTTCGGAAGTACTCTCCTGAGACAGTATGAAGTACCAGTGATTAATAAGTCGTTGTTTATTTCTTAGATGTTCGTATCAATATATATCGTATATTGAATTTTTTTCTTTGTTATTGCTGTTTGATAGGTGAGAAGTACTGTGTTGGGGTCGCGAGGGGGTGTGTTGACTCTAATTTCGCGTGGGGTAGAGATTGTTTGGAAATTGGGGTTTTACTGGTCTAATCTGGTGTATGATTACTTCGTTGGAAGAGATGAAGAAGTTGTTCCTTTTCGTGCTCGTCAGCTGAGGAATCTCTTGTGTGATTTAGGCCCTTCCTTTATCAAAGCGGGGCAGGTTAGTATCTCTTCAAGCTTGAAAAATTGTTCCTTCTCGAAATTGCAGTTTGTTTATTTGATTTCGGCTTAATACATTATCCCTGCACCTGAACTTGTCAAAAAGCTTCATTGGCCTAGTGAACTTTCAAATTATCTCGATAGGCCTTTCAAAGTGTCTCACTAGCCCCCTAGCTTGCTTAAACTTTCCGGATAGCCTCTCAACTTGCTTAAGCTGTCCAGAAATTGTGTTGCATGCTTCTTGGAATGTTATTATATAATTCACATAATAGATTAAACATATTAAAAAGGTTTTTCAATTGTAAAACTTGTCATATTAGAACTCCATAGTCCCGCGTGCAACACATTTTCCGCATGCAGCTTACTTCTTTGCAATTGAGTGTTTACTTGACTATAGTTTAAGCAAGTTGGAGGGGCTATAGTTCAGTTAGCTATTGGGACACTTCGAAAAGTTCAGGGGCCAATCTAGCTTTTTGGACAAGTTCAAGGGGAAAATCATGTATTAAGGCTTTGATTTCTGTTTATCAATAATATACAAAGTAGCCTTGAAAGTACCTATTTACCCCTGAACTTGTTTAAAGTGACATGTTAATCCCATAAAATCCGCGTAAGAAGAGATTTTAGAAAAGTTGAAATGTGTACAATTTAAGCAAGTTCAGGAGTCAATAGCTCACTTTATGAAAGTTCAAGAGCCAATCTAGCTTTTTGGACAAGTTTAGGGGGAAAATCATGTATTAAGCCTTTGATTTCTGTTTATCAATAGTATAAAAAAGTAGCCTTTGAAAGTACCTATTTACCCCTGAACTTGTTTAAAGTGACCTATTAACCCCATAAAATCCACGTGGCCAAATGTGTACAATTTAGGCAAGTTCAGGAGTCAATTGCTCACTTTAAGAAAGTTCAAGGGCTAATAGATACTTTCAGAGAGTCAATTGGTCACTTTAAGCAAGTTCAGCGAGTAAATACAGGAAGCTAAAGATGTATTAAGCCATAAAAAGTATGTAGTCTTGAGCTTCCTTATTGACCGGGTATTCTCTATTCCTCTTTTTAAGGTTCTTGCCAACAGACCTGATATTATTAGGGAAGATTATATGAACGAACTCTGCATTCTTCAAGATGATGTTCCTCCATTTCCCAATCAGGCATGAGCTCCTTATTTGCTAATTCTTTACTTTCTATTTGTATAATTATTATAATAGGCTATGGCTTCTATCTGTTCATGGATGGGTCTTTTTTTATTAACCAGTGGATATTTTCACAGGTTGCTTTCCAGATTATAGAAGAGGAATTGGGACAGCCTCTTGAAGCTGTATTCAGTAAAATTTCATCACGAACGATAGCAGCTGCAAGCTTGGGTCAAGTTTATCGAGCTACCTTACGGGATACAGGGGAAGATGTTGCTATTAAGGTTGTATTAGGTTAACTGTGAGCATGCTTATCTTGTAACTGAAGTAGCATATTTTAGTTTGATGTTTCAATTGACTTAATTGGAAGCCCAATGATGTACCGAAATCTTTTGCAGGTCCAACGGCCTGAGATAGAGCCTATAATCTACCAAGATCTTTTACTCTTCAGAAATCTTGCTTCATTCCTTAATGGTATCAGTTTACAGAAACTCGGATGCAACGCTGAGCTGATAGTTGATGAGTTTGGTGAAAAACTGTTGGAGGAGCTTGACTACACCTTGGTACCTCCGAAAATTATCCTTATTGTCCAGTTTTAAACCTAGATAAGGATTTATTTCTGCCACAATGTCTCTTGCATTTGACACACTTCGTAGTTATTTCCATTGCAGCAAATTTGAACTTTTTCCTTCTCTTTAGCAGTAATATCTTTTATGGTGTATGATTGTGATAGAGAATTGCTACTGGCACCAATAGTGGGCCCAAAGTATCTCAGGTTTATTCTAAAAGGACGAGGGCAGCAGGGAATAGTGAGGTGGCATAAGTTAGGTGTTACAGTGTGAATAGATACAAGTAGTCAATAGTCATAGTCAATAGTCAATAAGAGTAATTGTATTTGCTCTTATTAGTTTTCCTTTAGCTCTTTTTACCTTTTACATAAATACCTATAGCTAATAGGTAATAGGGGAAAATATTTTTTATTCTATTTTGGCTCCTAGTGAGAGAGGGAAGCATTCCCTAGAGGTGCTGGTTAGCATCTGTTTTCTATCTAGTTCTTGTTTCCTTTTTCCCAATCTGGTTTGTTCATCTTTTTCTTCTCATTTCTTATCTTACTACTATTATAATCTTATGTATCCTAAATAGCAAGTTTCCATCAGCTTGGATGATGATTCAGTTTCCTGTCTTAATCAGGAAGCACGTAACATTGAAGATTTTGTGGAAAACTTCAAAGATGATCCTACTGTAAAAATTCCTCAGGTTTACAAAAAGCTCTCCGGCGCACGTGTTTTAGTAATGGAATGGATAGATGGGATTAGGTGCACGGATCCGCAGGTTTGAGCATGATTTTCTGTGCACTTCAATTTTTTTCTTTTTTCTATGCAAGCATTAACTTTTAGCACCAATTAAACTCAGGCTATCAAGGAGGCTGGCCTCGATGTTAATGGCTTTTTAACAGTTGGAGTTAGTGCTGCTTTACGGCAATTGCTAGAATTTGGTCTATTTCATGGAGATCCACATCCTGGAAATGTTTTTGCTATGCGAGATGGACGAATTGCATATGTGGACTTTGGGAATGTTGCGGTGCTAAGTCAGGTTAGAGATATGTTTTCAGGGCATATAGCACTTGGGCAGTGTCCTTATATGATAAGATCTCATTTCTGCTTAAGATTTTGAAATATAAGGGAATTGAAAGTTCCCAGTCTAAAGATAATACTTAAATGGCATATTGGCATTCAAGAAACTTCTCCTAAATGTTGAGCAATTAGAAAATGATTTGGAACATCAAATTGAAGACTCTTCCGAATAAATATAATTTACTAATATAGGATAGGGGTGGTTTGGTCATAATAATTGTAACTGTCATAGTAACTTAAAAAAAAATTGTCGTAATAAAGCCATTTCCTAATTGCATGTTTATGGTTTTTGATAAAAAAATATAAAATAATAATTGCATAAACTGTAAAATTTCATTTAATGAGTCCAGCTGGCCCAATGCTATTTAATGAAATCTCCTTCCTCTGCACCAAGAACAGAGTTCTCATTCACAAGGTTTGAGTTAAGATTTAGTTCAAGAAGCTTAAAAGAAAAAGAACACAGCAACGTTTCAGTTATTATCATAGTGATAACATCCACTCTAATGGTAAATGGATATGGAGATGGAGAGACCTCAAACCTTGTGAACAGAACCTTACCTCAAACCTTGTGAATGAGACCTCTGTTCGTGGTGCAGAGGAAGGAGATTCCATTAAATAGCATTGGGCCAGCTGCACCCATTAAATGAAATTTTACAGTTTGTGCAATTATTATATATTTTTATCAAAAGCGGTAAACATGTAATTAGGAAATGGCTTGATTATGTCAGTTTTTTTTAAAGTTATTATGATCAAACCACAACTATCCTATATTAGTTGTATAACTAGATATGATAATGCTTTTTGCTGTCTATCACGCTTATCTACTTTCTTTATTTCAGCAAAATAAACAGATATTAATTGATGCTGTTGTTCATGCTGTCAATGAGGACTATGTTGAGATGGCAAATGATTTCACCAGACTTGGCTTTTTGGCTAAGGGTACTGATGTCTCTCCCATAGTTCCAGCTTTGGAAGCAATTTGGCAGAACTCAGTTGGGAAGGGACTTTCTGATTTTAATTTCAGAAGCGTTACAGGTAATTCTGTCTGTATCCTTCAGTTTGCTGAAAGAATATGACATGCATGTTCCAAATCTTTCAACATATGGATTTTGTTTGTATTAAAAGGTTTTTTGTCCTCTACTTTCAATCTTCCCTCAAAGAAAAGTAATATCTATTACATTGGTGCTCCCTTATTTCAATTTAATGCTGTTGCTTGCACGAATACCAGTTACTGGTTTTGAATGCTCATGTGTTTTTTTTCACTGGAAAAACTTAATGGGATTTTTTTAATATTTAATAAACGGGAAATTTAAAATGCTCAAGGATGGAAATGAGGAACTGTCTACAATACTTGGATTTAATCAGATACAATTTGAAAGATTTTGTAGGTTCATTGATCAGGGCTTAACAGAAGAGTTTTTATAAGTTCCCAAAAATTGAAGATACAGATCAAGAAATTGAATTTCAATTATTTGTGGAAATGTATCAATTAGTAGAGCTATTGATAAAAGAAAGAGATGTATAAGTATTACAAATTTTACTAAAATATTAGTAAATTAGGAAGGTCTATATTCTTAAAACAAGAAATGCATTGTTACCTTTTCAGATCAAAGTGAAATAGAGTACTTAATCTTTTTTCTTTCATTTAATGCCTATTGGTGTTCCAAAAGTCCTTTTCGACATCCTGGAGAAGACGATTCACTTTGGTTGGATTGACTTATAGTGCGACTTGTACTTAATCTTTTTTCTTTCATTTAATGCCTATTGGCGTTCCAAAAGTCCCTTTCGACATCCTGGAGAAGACGATCACTTTGGATTGACTTATAGTGCGACTTGTCAGATATATTGGGTCATACGGAATTCCCCGTTCTCTCATCCGATTGAGATATCCTCTGGGAATGTATTACTTGATCGGTGTGATGGGCCTAAATTTGCACTTACTGGAAGTATTTGGGTCCCCCCCTTCCTATCTGTATTTTCTAACTTAAACAGTCTTAATTTTGGACATGAATTAATTTTGGACATGAAATTCTTGTGGATGATACGTGCCCTATTTTAGATCTCGTTACATGTTCATGTTCGGGGGATTGTAGGTCCGTCCCAGGAGAGTTCAAATATGATTTTAAGCAGCTAACTTATTAATTATGTCTTTTAATCACAATAATCATGAATTGCAATTCTTCATGCACGGTGCAGGGAAATTTAATCAGTTGGTTTACAACTATCCCATTCGTATACCAGAGCGGTTTTCTCTTGTTATTCGTTCGTTATTGACTCAAGAAGGGATCTGTTTCACCTTGCAGCCAGATTTTAAATTTCTTGAGGTTAGTTTAGATCTTTCTTTGCTTCTTCATTCCATTGTATAGCTTGTGGTCACATATGAATATAGATCAGCACAATCTGTTTCTTGTTATGCTTGAGTTTTGGCTCTTAAAAGGTCTGAATCATTATTCTAAATTTGTTCAATTTTGGACAGGTTGCATACCCATATGTGGCAAAGCGGCTACTAACAGACCCAAATCCTGCACTTCGCGAACGCCTAATTCAGGTCAATTTAAATCCCTTTTTAGCTACCAGTTATCTCCTACATAAATGTTCATCAATTGTATTCCAGAAATAGAATCATTTGGGCATAATGAAAAGTACCTGCGATTAGTTCCAGATAGGCACATCTTTGTTACCAAAATTTCCCCAACATAGAGGATCATTAAGAAGAGTACATAATGCATTGTTCTACTGTGCCACAAAATCCAACAAAAAGTGCTACAATTAGCAGAAGATGCAATTTACTTAGAATGGCAACGAGGCCGGCGAATGGAGAGTGGAGACAAACCTGGACCTGCCTTGACTTGGACGAAAAGGGAATTGTTGATTGGGTTGTGACAGGGGCGGAGGGAGGGGTTCATGGAAGGTCTGTTGACCCTTTCGACTCAAAGGAGAGAGAAAGAAAAAATTAGAATTACTAACGGAAATTTTCATCGCTGAGTGTACAATTTCCGGGATTTGGCATTAGAGATTTGAGACTGAAATGGCCGTAGCTAATGCTTAGTCCCAAAAAAATGTGTAATTTTTAACACATTTTTGCCGTCGACTCCCCAAGTATTTCGTCTTGCTCCGCCACTGGTTGCGGAATTGATATGTCAGTAGAATCATCAAGTGAAATATTCATCAAACCTTGACAATTTCATTTCCTGCAACAGGTTTTGTTCAAAGACGGGGTTTTTCAGTGGAAACGGCTTGAAAACCTTATTGTACTTGCAAAGGAAAATGTAGCCAAGATGAGCAGCAACCCTGCTTTGCAAGTCAAAAACACGTCTGTATCTTCTTCTCTTGATCAATCCAACTAATTCTATCAAGTATTTGATGAAATTATACTTACCTGTGTGTTTATTTTTCACCATTGTAGAAATTCAAAAGTGGAAAACAAGCTGGACTTGACCGACACCATTAGAGATGCCTCTCGACTTTTCTTTCTCGATGAGGGAATTCGTAGACAGCTCCTTATGGCTCTGACTGAAGATTCAAAACTTCATGTTGAAGAGGTTAGTTTCTCTTATTATTATATGGCTTAATACGTACTTTGCCTGTGTACTTGGCCCAAAACTTTTCAACTGCCTACCTGAACTAAAGTTCCAAATGGCCTCTTATTTCTGTCCAATTGCATTGAATAACCCTCTATTTGTGTCCAATTGCATTCAGTAACCCCAAAACTTCAGCTGCCCCATGAACTTTCAAATGTTCCTAATTATTTATCTATTTGGCATTTTGTTTTTGACACGCGGTGAGCACTTTGACATGTGGCGGAATGTCTCCAATTTTCTGCATCCAACAAATTCCATTCTTGTCCAATTGCATTCAGTAACCCCAAAACTTCAACTGCCCCGTGAGCTTTCAAATGTTCCCAATTATTTGTCTATTTGACATTTTTTTGACAAGTGATGGAGCGTGTCCCATTTTCTGCATCCAACAAATTCTATTGAGAGAGAGAGAGAATAGGGGGCATTTGGAATTTTTGAAAGTTTAAGGAGCAGTTGAAGTTTTGGATCAAGTACCGGGGACAACATATGTATTAGGCCTATTATTATTATTATTATTCCAACACCTCATTACAGGAAAACTGAGATGCAATTCATCTTCTTTAGCTTGTAGACGTTTACAGACTGGTTCAAGATGATGTAGACATACCTTCAGTAGCTGTGGAAGTTGTTCGAGGTATTGTATTCTTGAACTTGTGACATAAGTCTAGAAGTGGTAATTGTGTACCCTAAAACACGACATAAATTTAGCGTGTTACTGTTTTATTAAATAGGTAATGTGTCACATTTGGATTGACACGAAATTGACAAGCAAAAGTTTGGTTAGGGTTGACCTGCTAACTCGAAAGTAACAATATTTAAAATTATTGTTAAATCCTCTCATTTTACAAGCCACCTTAATAAAGATAATAAAATTACATTTGTCAGCTTCCAACACCACTCTCTCTCATATTTTAGTATGTCATCCTTAATCAAGATAGTAAAATTACACACAGACTTATAAATACATTACACGAACATAACAATGATATTAGCACGTTAGGGTTATTTTAAATAGATTTTCGTTCGAACTTTTAAATGGTCAGACCTACTACAAATATTTAGAAATATTGTTATGCTCTCCTATTTTTAAATGTCATCGTTAATAGAGGTATTAAAATTACATGTGATCTGTGAATACAACACGAAATTGACACTAATCTGATTAGATTGAGGGTAAATTACATACGTGGTGTAGAACCTTTACCCATTTTCACACTTTGATGTACAACCTTCAATTTTGCACACTAAAGTGTACAACCTTTTGGTGACCTCCCACTAAAGTGTACATCAGGTAATTGTGACCGGTCAACCCGAAGTCAACGCGCCACATCACCATTTTGACTCCTCTAAAAGTCAAAAAATGACCCATTTAATATGAAATTATTTTTGTACCCTTTATTCTTTATATAATTACTAAAAAACACCCTTTCTTCTTCCTTCATTTTTTTTGCAATTTCTCTCTTTAAAGCTTCCACTCTTTTTACCTTTTCTCTCTCTAAGTCCTATCATACATGGCATCTTCCAATTTTTCCTTCCTTTTTTCTTCCTTCCTTTGTCGCTGCTCTTCTCTTGAAACCGCCACCGTTTTATTCTTCAAACCCTTCTCCATATCCGATTTAAGTTTTCTGCGATCCTCGGACAGCTTTTTTCAATTCCAATATACCTTTAAAAAGTCATACTCATAGTCAAAGTCAAATATTCCAATCCACCTCTAATTTACAGAATTCCAATCCACATTCTATTATAGTTGGAGTAGGTAATTAGAATTTGAGATTTTGGTTTAATAAAATTAGATTAGTTATGTTATAGTTGGACTCTAATTAGTAAAGTCTCAGTCTTTTATCAAAATTGGATCTCTTGAACTGCATATATATACACGATAATCTCGACAGAATCAATCAATTCGTTAGTTTTCTCTGAAATAGAATTGATTCCGATGGAGTCTGTCAGCTACACAAGCTTGGAGGATATATTGTCGACGTCCCAAATATTTGATTATTACAGTAACAATGGAGGATAATTCTAGTTTTCTGAAGAGACAAAAATGGTGTTGCTATGATTTAACTAGAGAGAGGTTAGAGAGAGAGAAATTTAAGAGAGAGAAAGAAGTTTGGAGAGAGAGAGAAAGAAATAAATTTGAAGAGTGAAGAAGATGAAGAGAGATGGGTAAATTTCAAAGTCCCTTTAGAGAGAGATAGGACTTAGAGAGAGAAAAGGTAAAAACAGTGGAAGCTTTAGAGAGAGAAATTGCAAAAAAAAATGGAGGAAGAAGAAAGGGTGTTTTTTAGTAATTATATAAAGAATAAAGGGTACAAAAATAATTTCATATTAAGTGGGTCATTTTTTGACTTTTAGATGAGTTAAAATGGTGATGTGGCGCGTTGACTCGGTCACAATTACCTGATGTACACTTTAGTGGGAGGTCACCAAAAGGTTATACACTTTAGTGTGCAAAATTGAAGGTTGTACACCAAAGTGTGAAAATGAGTAAAGGTTGTACACCACGTATGTAATTTACCCATTAGATTGACGTCAATGATTATGACATAATTTTTTTGGGTTAGATTAGAATCGACTCATTTGACATTAATCTGATAATTGTCACGAACACAAACATGAATAAGAACCACTACCCCTAGACATAACCAAGCAACCCAAACATCATAATCCATAATCCATATCTTGAGTTTGCTTGACAAAAACTTGTGCTTTTGAATTTCAGATATCCCAAGTTTTTTCAGGGATGTGATGCTTTCTTGGAGTGACAATATCTTATACGGCAGATGATTAGACCTTGGCACAGCACATAACATATACATGTAGAAAGTTTGGAGGTAAAAAACATCACGAGATCCTTGATTTTTCATTTTTTTTTCTCATTAAACCTTTGATCTTTTATTTAGATATATTAAGGCTCTAATCTTTTAATTTTGTCACGTTAAGTCCCTAATGACTAAAAAAATCAGCTTTGAATATAAAACTCGGTTAACATGGCGTTATTCATTTCAGATGCATTCGAAATTTGTATTTTCACAGTTTGAAAACAGTTTTTGGTATGTGTAATATCGTCATAGGAAAACTGTAAAACCCTTAATTTAAATTGTAAAAACTATAATTTCAAACGCAAATGAAACGAATAACGCCTTTTTAACTGAAGTAAATGTTCACAATTAACTAATTTGGGAAACAATGGCTTAATGGGATTAAAAATAAATGATGACGGGCTTAATGTGTCTAAATAAAAGATTAAGTTATTAATGAACTAAAGAATGAAAGATCAGGGGACTCGGGATACTTTTTTTTATCGAAGTTTGGATGACAGTATACAAAACCAACAATACAATACAATACACTACTTCCACCATTCTTTTGTATCCTCTGGTGAGTGAAAGCTAATCAATCTCTTGAGGTTGTTAATGACATTTTGACACTGTTATGTTATAGAAACAAATAGAAGTGGGAGAAGAAGGCTTTAGGATAAGAAGAGGGTATGATTTTGTGTATATGATAATATGAAGATAACAACTGTATATATGTATTTTTTGCTAAATGTTGTAATTGCCAATTGGTGCAGTTGTTTCTTGAGATTTCAAGTTACGGGCTAATGCCGTTTTTAGGAAGAAAAACTGATGTTCCTGTTTCAGTGTTCCTTTCCATGTCCCTTTCACAAAAAGTGGTCTCTTTTCATTGTGTGGGTTCCATTTGATTACACAATATATTATTTTAATTAACTGGGAGCCACTTTTTGTAAGAGGGAATGGAAGGAGACACTGAAATAGGTACAACAGATTTTCTTTCCTGATTTTAGGGCTCGTTTGGCGGTAACTATTTACTGTTTGATGTAGCTGGTTTCAAAATAGCAATCAGCCAAACATACTTTATATTATGGATATGATACTGAAATAGGCTTCAGGTTTTTGGAGAAGTATCAATTGAGGCTCCACGTACAAAATAGCACCAATGTAGGCTTAACGTCTAAAAAATAGTATCAATTTAGATCTCGATAAATGTTATTCATATTACTTCGTTAAGTTCTGTCAATTGTACGTGGGGAGAGAAATCAGAACTTAACGGATTAATATATATGATGTTTCACATTTCGTTATAGAGACCTAAATTGGTACTCTTTTTTAAACTTTACTATTTTATACGTGGAATCTAAATTGATACTTTTCCAAAAACCTTCGGTCTATTTTGGTACCTTATCCTTTATATTATGGCTTAATACGCTATCTGTCTCTTCAACTGTACAAAAAGCTTGATTGGTCCTTTTAACTTTAAAGTGTTATGTAGTCCCTGAACTTGTTTAAAATATCTCAATACTCTCTCTACTTGCTTAAAATGTAGTAAATTAACCCATCGGTTTCGAAGAAGTAAACTCAATGTGTAAAGTATGCTGCATGCGTTTTGAAAAAGTGAAACAAATTGACATGTTGGACTTGGACTGATAATTAGGAAAAAGAATAGGAGGTTAATTAATTTTGTTTTCACCGTGAAATCCAATATCTCATATTATGTTATAGAAACAAATATAAGGGGGAGAAGAAGGCTTTAGGATAAGAAGAGGGTACGGATTTTCTGCATATGAAGATTATAACAAATGTATATATGTATTTTTTTTGCTAAATGTTGTAATTACCAATTGGTGCAGTTGTGTCTTGAACTTTCAAGTTAAGGGCTAATGCCGTTTTCAGGGCTCGTTTTGTGGCGCTAATTGTTTTACTGTTTGCTGTAGCTGGTTGCTTATAGATATTAGTACTGTTTCCTTTTCCAAAATATCAATTACCCAAGCGTACTTTATATTATGGCTTAATACACTATTTGTCTCGTACAAAGTGCTTGATTGAGCTTTCTTAACTTTGTTTCGTAGCTGAACTTGTTTAAAATGTCTCAATACTCTCGACTTGCTTAAAATGTAGTAAATTAACCCATTGGTTTCAAAGAAGTAAACTCAATGTGTAAGGTGTGTTACATGCGTTTTGAAAAAGTCAAACAGATTGACATGTAAGTGACATGTTGGACTTGGACTTCATGTAGGAAAAAAAGAGAGGGGGTTAATTTATTTTGTTTTCACCGCGAAATCCAATATCTCATGTTACTTTATCTCCACTTGAAAAAACTCTTCCTCCGCGACTTCTAAAATCACAGCCAAAAGGGAATGAGATTATTATATAGTTCACAAAGTTATGTCGGAGATTAATATAAGATTTATGATTGGGCATTAACTATCAGTTCGAGCTTTTAGTTCAATCGGTTCCATGACATGATATTAGAGTCTCTAGGACCAAACGGTCGAGGGTTCGAATCCCAGCAACCTCATTAATGTGTGGAATTAAAAACACATGGCGGGATGGGCCAGTGTCGGAGATTAATATAAGATACACTAACCCTTATATTATATATGTATGTTGTATGGGCTCTTTCAGGTGTTTTCTATTTAACCTTTACGATACTGTTTTTGCGAGATTGGAAGGTGGCATGTGGACCCCATGCACCACATTTGGGCACGACACAGTAGGCTCACAGTCTAATGTGTTGCACCACGTGTCGTGCACTAGTTAAGTAGCTTGTGCTACATGTCAGCAAGCGCTTCCAATCAATGTGTCATGTGTCGCGTGTGTGCCGCACGTGCACAACGTGGGTATCATCTTCCTGGTGGCCATTAGCTTTCGTTTTCAGCCAGACTTCTATTTTGCAATTTTTGGAAATTTTCTTGATGTATTTTGTTTAATTTTTAGACGAACAAAATATTTTGTTTTCATTTTTTTATATTTGAAAAAAATTACTAAATTTACTTTAAAATCTTAAAAATTATAAAAAGTATTTTACTAAATTCTAGAAAATCGGAAACTACTTTTTGATTGTTTTAATTGATCAAATTATATTTTGATTAATTTATATTATCTAGTTTATTTATGACTAGCTTTTTTTTTTATTGCTTGTGAATTTGTATAGGCATGATTAGAATATCCAAACTTTATTATTTTCTCGATCTGTTCGTCAAGTAAAATGAATTGAGAAGGAAAATGAAGAATTGCAAATTGGATAGGAGCGTCAAATGAAACAATGAGGAGGTAATCATGTTCTACATAATTAAGATGTAGAAATTAATGCAAGAATGTGTTTGGATACGTGGTGTAACTTTTGAGTAGGACTCTCCTCTCCTCTTCAACAAATTAGTTTAGTCTATGTAATCTCAAGGGGTGAAGAACATTGATGAGAATCGGAATCCAAGTCAATTGCAACTTTCAGACGGAAACATTACTTGAGCAAGAGCTAAGAAGTTCGACGAAGAGACTCAAACTTATGTGGCCCAAGTTTAGATATCGCGGATAAAAATGAAACTTGCGAGATTTATGGACTTTTATCTATTTTATCTCTCTTGAGTTGCACATAATATGAATATGGAAATCAAACGGAGCACTTGGATTCACGGGAGAACGATTAAATTCGTAATAACAGTTTGAAGTTGTGTTTGGAAGATTATTTCGGATATGGGTTTGTTTCGAATGGTTCAAATGTTTTTGGTGTTGAATTAAAATAACAGTTATTTTTCTCATTATACTTATTTCTTATATGAATAATAAAGATGTTAAATTGTGACATGTTAGGTTGAATTACATTGGGCAAGATCGAATGATTCATTTAGCCAATGAAGGTTTACTAGGTAGTTTAAGTAAGATTGAATTGCCTTCTTGTGAATCGCGGCTTAAGGAAAAAATGCGTAGAAAACCGCTGGGAAAAGAAATTAAAGTTGAATACCCATTGCAATTAATTCATTCAAACGTCTATGGTCTAATGAACGTGAAAGCTAACCATGGGGTCTACTATTTCATTACTTTCATAGATGACTGTACCATGTATGTTCACGTTTATTTTATATCTAGCAAGTCTAAAGCTTTCGTGAAACCCGAGCTTCCGTATCGTATAAAATCAGCCACGGGGGAAGAGAAATCGGGCCCATTATCCCAACTCGGGGTCTCCGACAAGGTGATCCACTTAGTCCTTTCCTGTTTCTGATCTGTGCGGAAGGACTTTCTGTTTCTACTTCAAGACAAGGAGCGGTTAGGAGTAATTAAGGGGTGTCAAATTGCTAGAGCAGCTCCGCGGGTCTCACATTTATTCTTTGCGGATGACTCGTATCTTTTCTTCAGAGCTACTGTGAATGAGTCAGTCATTATTCAGTCATGCCTTAATTCGTATGAGAACGCCTCTGGCCAGTGCATTAACCTTGAAAAATCAGTTATTCTTTTCAGTACCAATACTGACCCTGCGATCAGAGACCTGGTTAGTTCAACTTTGGGTGTGCATGAAGTGCAGGACCTTGGTTTCTACTTAGGAGCTCCTGTGTCTGTAGGACGTAGCAAGACTCAGACGTTTGCCTTTCTGAAGGAGAGAATTCGATCCAGAATTCAGAACCGGAAGGAATTTTTTTTATCAAGGGCTGGCAAAGAAATTCTCATTAAATATGTCCTTCAATCAATCCCTACGTATTTAATGAGTATTTTTCTCCTTCCAGTTCAGTTTTGTGACGAAGTCCATCGCCTCCTAAATCGTTTTTGGTGGAAGAGCGATAGTAACAGCAGCCAGGCTATCAACTGGATAAGGTATGAGGATTTGTGCGTACCAAAGTGCAAAGGAGGGATCGGGTTTCGTCGGTTGAGAGAGTTCAACGAAGCGTTGCTTGCTAAACAAGCGTGGCGGTTAATACAGCAGCCTCAATCTTTGGTTGCTTTAATTCTGAAAGCTAGATACTTCCCGAACTCGAATTTTCTTGAAGCTGAGATTGGGCATAATCCCTCATATGTCTGGAGAAACATTCTTGTTGGTCGACCCCTAATTCAGCAAGGCCTTCGGCGAAAAATTGGCAATGGTCATACAACTAATATCTGGAATGATGCTTGGTTAATGGAGGATCGGAATCCGTACATTACGAGTCCTATTACATCGAGTCTTCCAACGGGAGCAGTTAGGGATCTAATGCAGGCTGATGGTTCTTGGAATATGAATATATTGAGTCAATTTTTTAATTGCAGGGACAAGGATCTTATTCTTGCGATACCGCGTACTCAGAGAAATACGGAAGATGGTTGGATTTGGGGATTTGATAAAACAGGCATTTATTCGGTAAAGTCCGGCTACCGGCTACTAACTTCGAACTTAGAAACTCGGCAAGCTCTTGGCGCTGGCCCTTGGGAAGCCATCTGGAGGGTAAAATCACAGCCAAAGATTAAGAATTTCTTATGGCGTCTCAAAGCAGGCTGTCTACCGGTCATGGGAAATTTACAAAAACGACACAACTCCTTATCACTGTTATGTCCAATGTGTAATAGCGACCTGGAAGATGAAAATCATGCATTCATTCGGTGTGTGGCTGCACAGGAGGTTTGGTTTATTTTCTTTAAAGATTACCGTATGCGGTTGGTGCAATGTGTGGTTGATTGGTTAGAACAAGTGATTAGGGGTCCGGATCAGGAATACATTGGGAAGATTTTATCAGTTGTTTGGTGGTTATGGAAAGAACGGAACAACCAGGTATGGAATCAGACACGAATGCAGGCGCAAGAGCTCGTTCGGGCTGTTGTTAATGATGTTACGAATTAGCGAACGGCACAAGAGGTGAGGTTTCATACCAAGGTGCATAATGTACTGAGGCCGGACAGATGGTTGAGTCCGATTGCAGGTAGGCTTGCGTGTAATGTGGATGCAGGTTTGTTCCCTTCGGATGGATATTGCTCCTACAGTTTTATTATAAGAGATAATGGTGGAAGCTGTTTGTTTGCTAAACATGGTAGTATTGTTGGCAACTTTGATCCTATTACCGCGGAAGCTATTGCAATCAAGGAGGCGCTATCATGGATTAAAGACAATGGTATTAGGGATATAGAGATTCGATCTGACTGTCTTTCAGTAGTGCAAGCTATTAATGGTCGTCATCATGCTCTCTCTTATCTATTTGATATTACTAGTGATTGTATTTTGTTATATCAAGAGTTAGATATTTCTTCGATCTCTTTTGTCAAACGGTCAGCGAACAGGGCTGCTCATAGTTTAGCTAGAGCAGTTAGTTCTTTGTCTGTCCGTCAGGAGTGGTTCTATGATCCTCCTTTTTTGTCTCATATTCTTTTAGCTGATATCAACCAATAAAAGTATTCTTTGCTTCAAAAAAAATAGTAAGTCTAAAGCTTTAAACTGTTTTAGAAAGTTTATGAACCTTGTTGGGAATCAATCGTATAGAATTTTTTTTCTAAGAATTGACCGTAGTCGGGAATATCTCTCAGATGAATTCAAAACTTTATGTGATAAAAAAGGAATTTAACATCAATTTCCCATTCTGTATACTCTGCAACAAAATGGTGTTGCTGAGAGGAGGCATTAACTCTTCTTGATATGTTTGGGTCAACGATGGTTGAAGCAAATTTACCAATTTCTTATTAGGGAGATTCCTTGCTGAGAGTCACATATGTCCTAAACTGAGTACCCTCATCCACTCAATACAAGTTATGGACATATCGCAAACCCATTTTGAGTATGCTCAAACCATAGGGTTGTACCGTTTTCGCCCACAACACATCGAGTAAGTTTATGAAACTAAGCCCGAAAGGAAAAAAGTGTATATTCATAAGATACTCAGACATATCAAAGGGATACGTCCTAGTGAGAGAAAATAAATTAAGACGAGTAACATAATTTGAATCACGAGATGCCATTTTCTTGAAGAACGGGCTCCTATGGCTACCACTCCTACACTATCTGAAGACCTTGGCACACGTCTTACTTCTGGTGATGAATACATTAATGTGGTAGGTGCACTTCAGTATCTCACACTCACTCGTCCTGATATTGCCTTTACCGTAAACAAACTTTGCCAATTTCTTCACTTCCCCACTGATGAGCACTGAAAATGTGTCAAATGGGTACTCCGCTACATTCAGGCACGTTTAATCATGGCTTGTTGTTATCTTTTGCCTAAATTCAACACATTCATTGTTACTCCGATAAATGAATGGGAAGGTTGTCCTGATGATCAGCATTCCACAAGAGTGTTCAGTGTTTATCTTCGTTTCCTGGCATACACGGAAACAACTAATTGTAGCTTACTCATCCACATAGAGTGAGTATAAAGCAGTTGCCAATGCCATTGCTGAACTACTTGGCTATCCTGCTTCAGGTTCGTACAATTGTGGTGTGACAATGTTGGGATGATTTATCTCACTAGTAACCCTGTTTTTCATGCTCAGACCAAACACATTGAGCTTGATTATTTTTTTGTTCGAGAATCAGGTTACCTCTGGTTTTTTAGTTATTCGTTTTATTCCAACTGATGATCAAATTGTCGACGCTCTTACCAAACCTTTAGCGAGTACTCGATTCCAGCTTCTTCGCTCTCGTCTCACAGTTCACTCCTGCCATTAGCTTGAGGGATGTTAGAGATAATCTATATAATACCAACATTATCTATCATTATCTCTGAACATCTTTTGGCATATATTTTGTTAATATCTTTTAAGTGTTACAAATTAGACTGATTACTATTTGGATCTAACTCCTATAATTTTACTCTTTCTTGTAATTAGTTTATATCCGTATTTATACCATAATCAATACACTTCCTAATTAAGAGAAATTAAAAATTACGTCATATTCTATCTTAAACTCTCCTAATATTCTAATCTATCATTACGGTGGGAATTGACAGACATGTATTAACAATTTGTGGAGGAAGAGAGAAAGTGAGAGTTAGAAAGAGAAAATGGGCTGAAGAATATGAGTTGAAGAAGATGGGCGAGTCCTACTTTTGGATAAAAAAAATGGTAATGTGTTGATCAATCGTTTTTAGTGGTTGTACACTTTAGTGGAAGATCGTCATAAGGTTGTTGAGTTTTGTGTACAAAAATGGAAATTGTACATCAAAATGTGAAATAAGATAAAAGTTGTAATTACCTTTCATTCAAGCCTACTTATCGAAAGATTAATTTTTTCTAACGGAAGATGTGAATTTTAAACCTTACCAAGGGTTTGAAATTTTAAATGTTGGAGGTGTTCAGAATATGAAAATTACAATTAGAATCACACTATTTTGTAGGTACATCTAAATTTGCATTTCCAATATGGCTACCAATTTCTGACACAACAATATAATTTACAGATACAACTTGTTTGATACGATTATCATTTTTATGTCATTTATATCATATATAATTATGTAAAATACATAAGAGCATCTCTAATATGGTGCTATACAAACTATCAAAATTCAACACATCATACTAAAATATATTTCATCTGTTCCATAGTAAATATGTTTTAAGGTTTTCATCAAAAAAAAATGTTTTAAGGTTAAGATATAGTAATTAAGAAATGTAATTAGTTTTAACTAAAAGACTTTGTTACTCTTGTATTAATTGCATCCACTAATTAATTTTATCTATTCCTAAAATAAAAAGACAACTTAAATAGGGGTATATTCAGTAAAAGACAATTAATGTGTATTAATTGAATCAAAATGTCATGTATTATGGAACAAAAAAAATTTAGAAAGACATCTATTGTGGAACGGATAAATAATATTTCAGGGATAATATGTAAAAATATCACTAACATTTACAGCAATGAGCAATTTTACCTCTAACGTCTAAAATTGTGCAATTTGACCCATGACGTTGGCATTCAAGAGCAATTTTACCTCTAACGTTGTCAAGTTGGATCAATTTGAGAAATAATTCATCAAACTATTTTTTAGGTCATTAATCTTGTCATCTACACTTCATATTTGAGTCATTTTTATCATTCATTAGCAGGGGCGGATCCAGCCCAGAGCCCGGGGGGGCGAAACCCCCCCCCCCCCACCCCCCCCGGCCATCGGCTCCGCCCTTGAGTGTCGTTATTTTTGTCTTGTCTAGCCTCCCCAAATATTAATATATATTTAACCTATGTAGTATTATCTTAAAAGTTTAAAGTAGTTGAGTTGGTTAAGAGCCTTGTTTTAAGGTGAGAGATCATGGATTCAAACCATACCAAACTCATTTTTTGTTTTTATATGAAGTTATTTTTATTATATCTACTTTTTTAGAATTTATTATCTCTTTTCTATAAAACAAATCAATTTCTTATTTTGATATTCAATTTAACTTAATTTCTAAATTAAATTTTATGAAAATTATAAAAAAATTATAGCTAAAAATAAAAAAGTGTGAAAATGTTACAAATTTTAGCTAACATACCAAAACCATAAAGTTTAAGCGTGCTAAAAGCTTAAAAATAAAAATTCATCCCTAACAGACTGGACTTCGAAAAATTACTCCCAATAATCGGAATAAAATCAGCCCCCCCGGACGTCGATTTCTGGATCTGCCACTGCTCATTAGTAACAGATCATAAACATATGATTAGACGTGAAAAAAATTTATAAAAAAAATCAAAAAGAAAAAAAATTTAAAATATTTCGCCGAAATTATAAATATTAATCTCCAATTCTATTATTTAATCACATAAAATATGATTTTTTTTTAACGAATTGATATACGATTGGTACAGAATAAGGAACAAAATATGTGTTTTACAATAACGCCTGAAATTGACACAACTTGTTAACATTAGGGGTAAAATTATTCTTGACTGCCAATTTTAAAGGTAAAATTGCATCATTTTAAATGTTAGAGGTAAAATTATTCTTGACCGTAAACGTTAGAGGTATTTTTTCACCAATATTTTATTTCCTCCCTTCACATCACTTTTAGGTTAAAAAAGAAAACTCTAATAATAAACAACTTCAAAAGTTGAGAGTGTGATTCACGGCAAATTATTAGAAGCATCCGGTTTTCCATGTCAAATAGAGGACATCTTATACATATTTTGACACGTGTAATATGGATCCACAATTATTATAAGAAGCCCTACTATTTTAATTATTACGTGAGGTCACCATACACGTGTCCAAATGTGAATTGGAGGTCCTCCAAGTAACATGGAAGATCGGGTACTTAATATAAGGGTCCGTTTGTTTTACCTACTATTTGTTGTTGCTGTTTGCTATTTGTTGTTGCTGTTACAGTTTGCTATTTGTTGTTGGAAAATACTGTTTTTCGGGTGTAAAATGCAAACAGGAGGTCACTAACTAAACACATACTGTTGTTTTTCAGATGTAAAAGGCAAACAGTATGTCACTAACCAAACACCTAAAACTCTCTATTTTGAAGTGAAAAAACAAACAGGAGCAAGAAAATGAGCAACCAAACACCCCTCTTATGATTCACAGTTCATTACTTTATGTATAATTTATTTTAGGCTTACTACATCATTTGCCCCCTGAACTTGTCCAAAAAGCTTGATTGGCCCCCTGAACTTTTAAAGTGTTCCGATAGCCCCTTGAACTTGCATAAAATGTTCAGTTAGCCCCCTGAACTTGCGTAAAATGTAATCAATTGATCACTCGGTCGTAAAAAAGTAAGTTAAATGCGAAAAATGTATTCCACGCATCTTAAAATGTTATTACATAATTAAAAAAAATAGATTAAAAAGGATGTTATTGCTTACTCAACGGTACAACTTGTCTTCTCTAATATTAGAATCGTATACTCCGATTTTGGTCGTTTTACTTTTTTTAAGATTCGTGGAATACATCTTCCGTATTTAACTTACTTTTTTACGACCGAGTGATCAATTGATTACATTTTATGCAAGTTCAGGGGGCTAACTGAACATTTTATGCAAGTTCAGGGGGCTGTCGGAACACTTTGAAAGTTCAGGGGACCAATTAAGTTTTTTGGACAAATTCAGATGACAAATGATGTATTAAGCCTTTATTTTAATTATAATAAGTAACTAAATCATTTTTTATATTTCCATAAAAAAATCATTTTTTATATTAAAAAATCATTTTTTATATTAAAAAATCACCAAATCGTTTTCTTGAATATTCTAAACTCAGTCACTTCAAAGATTTTTTAGAATCGTCAAAGCAATTACCATAATCCATTTTAGTTTCCCTATTCTATTTGGGTTTGGGTGGATTCTCAAAAAGAAAATAAATACAAACGGGTGGGAAATTTCAGGAAACCTACAGAAATGGCTCACATCTCGGAAATGAATCGTCGTACCTTTTATCAATTCGATTTCTTTCCGCAGGTGAACCCTAATTTCTTTTTCCCCTTCCTTTATTTTTACTTAATCTAATCATTCTCATACAATTACATGAAATTTGAGATATATTCTAATTACTCATCTCAATTGCTTGCGTAGCATTGTATATTTACTACCAATTTCTGAGTCTGCTTGAATTTCAACTCTGTAACAGTTTGTTTGGATGCTGAGAAAATTTGTTAGTAGAAAACAACTTATTAGATTCGTTGTCTTTCCTTGTATTGTTAATTCGAATTCCATTGTTCAGCAAAGTCTTTTTACTTTTTCTAGCTCGGCATCATTTAGCCCTTGGTTGGGAGGAGATTAATGGGAGTAATTGAATTTTAAATTTTAAATTAACCTTGTTTGGGAGCTTCTCTGTAAATGAAGGTTAATGGGAGTTAATAGTGTACTCCCATTAATTCTATATCTTTAACCTCCAAAATGGGGATTAATGGGAGTAATGTAAACTAGTTTTTTGACTTTCATTTTAACCTTCATTTCCATCACTTCCCTTCCCCTTCCATTACCTCCTCTAACTCTGACCTCCATTAACCACCCAACTCCCAAACAAAGGCTTAATTAACTGCAATGTAATCTCTATTTCGTTTATGTGCAGCTTCATTACTGAAGAGTGGAAACTGGAGATGCTTTCTGAGCAGTAGAGAAAGAACATATTACTTTGGAGAAAAATATATTTTTTGGAATTCAAATTTATTACTTGGTCTGCTGCTGCTCTTTGTAGATCAAAATCCTGCAATGGCTCAGTGAATCGATGGCTCTTTGAACTCAATCCTTATTAAGATGGTTGGCATGTGCAGTCGTTAATTTGTTTATTCTGAGTACCGACATCCTTTGGGTAGGAAAAGTTTTCTGTGGAATTTTTAATTTTAAGTTTGTTTCTTGTAATGCTATACTGATAATTCAAATTTGATAATAATCCTGCTGGATCTCTATCATACTTTCTTCAGAACAATGCCTCGTAAAATAAACTATGGGGTGGATTACTACGAGGATTATGATGATTATGAAGATTATGACAATTATGAAGATTTAGAGGAAAATGGTAAGCAATAAGCTCGCAGTACATGGATGCCTGAATGTGTGCATACAAATAGTTATTTGAAAACTTAAGTTCTGTGCTGCTGTTTAGTTGTGCTTCTATCCTTTCTTGCTTAGCTCTAGTTACCCCTACTTGGATTTTGGATATGTTGCACATTTTAGTATTCTCTGATATTTATTCCGCTTTTTACTTTGGAGTGATGGTTGGAGGTGGGTGGGGGTGGCATCTCCAAAATCATGAATTTGAGAGCTAATTTGTACGTATCATGTGATGTAGATAGAAGGTTTAGAGGTGTCTTTGATCATATTTATAAATGGGGTTTTCAGAAAGACTTATTTAATCATTGCCTTTCTCAACTTACTAGCTGGTTTTTGCCATACGCGGCTTTGTAAAAAACAAAGGAAAAGTTATAACCTGTTTTATCGTGATAATTCCTACTTTTTCCTTATTTGCATTGCATGAAACTATTGATTTGTAAATCAGTGCCGTTTTGTAGATTATAAATTATAAGCTATATGTACGTGTTTGCAAAATAATCATAGTGATGCATGTAACGAAAAGCTTAATTCTTGACTTTTATTTTCACAGAGGAAGCTCCAGAGGCTAAACCAGCAATTAGTACGCTTGGAAAATGGAGTTGCCCCATTTGCACTTATGACAATGATGAGAGCATGTCTGCATGTGACGTTTGTGGGGTGATTCGTACCCCTAGGGCAGGCGATTACAAGAATACTGATAGTAAAGCTGGTATGCACTTTTTTTTCGATGACTATATTCATGTTGAATCTGAAATTGTATAACTTTGTGTATTCATCTTCATCTAGTCTCTTTCTTAAGGTACTTTTATTTTCTTTTATAAAAATGTTGCTTTGATGTATCTATTGATCTCTTAGTTTAAGTTCCCAGACTAATTTAGGACATAAACTTGTCAGGCATGTTATTGGCAGTGACACCCTTGCATGATGTTGTTTGTTGGTCTCATTAGCTATGCAGAATGCTTGCTCTGTCTTTTTAGTCAGATTTCCTTTCAAGTAGTTCTCCTTAGAATAGATCTCTTTCATGCAGCTGACAGTATGTGCAAGGATTCTGGAGTATCTGTAATGGCCAAGTCTCTCTTTGGATCATTGCCGCAGTGTCCACCCCAGAAGCCTGTGGTAGCTCAATTGCGGGAAGATAAGTTAAAAGTGGCAGAAGGGGGCTATGATCTTCTCAAGTGTGAGAATTTCCAAGGAAATTTATGTGAATTCCTTAAGGCTTATAGTTTTCCTAGCCAATCAGCCCATTCCCAAATTAACATAGGTCCGAACATAGAATGTCGATATTAAATCCTGTGACTCAACTTGAAAATCCTTAGTGGCTCATTGGCTGGTCACTGAAGTTGCCAATTTCTGTTTGCAAATAGGAATAGATGTATTCTGATCTTGTATCATTAATTATACAGATCCGTTCAAGTTTGATGTTCCATCTCCAGATGATCTAGTGGTAAGTGGATTGCATTCCTTCAAAAAGGGCGCAAGAGGTATTCTTCTACGGATGCTAATTTAATAGCTCAATTATATTGGGTGTCACAAAAATCAGTTTTTGCAAATATCATTAGGTTAGCCCTATAGAGAACTAGGAAACTAGAATATCAAATGAAGGAGCTTAAGTGTATCTTGAAGAATTAGTTATAACCCAAAACAGGGGATGAGCTAGAGCTAGTATCTTGTGTCAAGCATAATTAAATTGAAAGAATAAGGAAATTTATGTGTTGTATGACTTCCCTTGGTGCTTTCTTTATGTACTTCACTTTCTTTGCCTGCAAGGAAGTTAAAGGCATTTCTCTAAAGTTTGAGTTGACTATAGAAAAATCACTTAATGTACTTGCAACTTGTAATGCTTAAACAGACAATTGATTTGATTGGGGTAAGAGACTGAGTGACATTGTTGAGTAGCAACATGCAAAGTTAAGGGTATAATTGTCTAAATCAGACAATTTTCAGTTTTCCTCAGATGATTCTTATGAAAAATGCAAGTTGTAGAATTAAAATAAATAAAAAATTCAAGCCCTTGTATTGGAAACTAGAGCTAATTAGGTGTTGATAGGTTCATAAAATTAGTGGTGATACAATATATGGAAGTATCTGCTGATAGGCACTGAAATTTCAGCTGCGCGGAGATTAAGAATTTGGATATGGTTTTTTCTCTGGGTATTGCTATCTGATATAATTAGAAGGTGCTTTGCTTGTTATTTATGTTAACAGTTTTGATTTATTTTTCTCATAAGTTACAGACTTATCTAAGTTTTACTTGTGTAAAAAAAGGGCGGCCCGGTCGCACTACGCGTCCCCGCTGAGCGAGGGTCCGGGGAGGGGTCCCACCACAAGGGTGTACTGGGGCAAGCCTTCCCCTGCCAATTTATTTGGCAAGAGGCCGCTCCTAAGACTCGAACCCGTGACCTCTTGGTCACACGACAACAACGTTTACCATTGCGCCAAGGCTCGCCCTCCTAAGTTTTACTTGTGTATGCTTAACATATTCCTGTTTGTGTCCATGAATGAAGTTCTTTGTTATCATGTTCCTGTTTTTCCATAATTACGATTTTTTTTATTGTGTTTTCAAGCATTTCTGGTTTGATTCATTTTGGTTATCTGTTTTTTGCTTGTAGCATTTTCTCTGAACGACAAATCTACAAGTGCTTCTTCGGGCATGAATGAGAAAACTGGTGCTACTAATGGACGATTAAGTTTTAAAAAGTTGGATAATGATCCTTCATTGATGGCAAAAAGCAAACAAGGAAATCAAGACGAGATAACGCACGCAAGGAATGGAGTAGCTGTTGTGAGGTCAGATTCTGAAAGTTCAGTTAGCTCTTCGTCGTTGATGCCAAATTCTGGATCTAACGTCATGGGTGAGAACAATTGTTTAAAGGATACTGCACTGAGGGTCCAATCAATTGATGAAATGCCAAAAGGAAAACATAAAAGCATTGGTGATGGTAGCTCATCTTCAATTGGGGGTAGTTTTCATAAGCTTACCAGTGAATTGAACACGATTTCCATGTCTGATAAATCTAGAAACTCGAGTAATCTTAACGAGAAAAAAGCCAAGTCACGTGCACAGTATCAACCTGATAAATGGATGCTCCCGGTTGAAGCAGATGAGACTGTAACTCAACTGAATCTTGCGATTGTAAGTCAGACACAGATTTTAGTCAATTATTTATAGAATCAGTTCATTTATTCTCTTCATATGTGTAAATTATCAAACTATATGTGATTGCAGGTTGGCCATGTCGATTCTGGGAAGTCAACACTGACTGGTAGATTACTACATCTTCGAGGACGAATAACCCAAAAACAAATGCACAAATTTGAAAAAGAGGCCAAGTTACAGGTAATTATGAATTTTGCATTTTCACATCAAAAGGGACTTGATTTTACTGGCTTACATGATATTTAATTTGAGCAGGGCAAGGGTTCTTTTGCTTATGCTTGGGCGTTGGATGAAAGTTCTGAAGAAAGAGAAAGAGGAATAACTATGACAGTGGCTGTTGCTTATTTTGATTCAAAAAAGTATCACGTTGTCGTGCTTGATTCTCCGGGACATAAAGATTTCGTGCCAAACATGATATCTGGTGCAACACAAGCTGATGCTGCAATTCTTGTCATAGATGCCTCACTTGGGGCTTTTGAAGCTGGCATGGACAGTAAGAAGGGGCAAACAAGAGAGCATGCACAACTTATTAGAAGTTTTGGCGTCGACCAAATTATAGTTGCAATTAACAAAATGGATGCTGTCGGTTACTCCAACAATAGGTTTGATTTCATAAGATCAGAACTTGCGGCATTTCTTCGTTCCTGTGGCTTTAAGGATTCCTCAGTCACATGGATTCCATTAAGTGTCATGGAAAATCAAAATTTAGTGTCAGCTCCATCTGATGCCCGTTTATTGTCCTGGTGAGTTCATTGTTATTATCTGTTTCTCTGAATCTCTCAATGAATCTCTCCTTTTTCACATGTGTCCATTTAATGTTTATCTCTCACATTTAAATGAAGTTACATTTATGTATAGTTGGAGTACAATATAGGATATTACATTGATGGAATAAAATGTAATGAATTCAAAGATTTGAGGATCAGTTCATTATTTGTAAGCGGGGATTCAATAATGAGTTTTCATCAAATGCCTGTGGCTTTTTTCTGATTCATCCGTGGCTAGAGTTTTGATAAATGACAGTGGTAATTGAACTGCAGGTATCATGGACCATGTCTGTTGGATGCAATTGATAGTTTTCAACCTCCCTCAAGAGATTACTCAAAACCTTTACTCATGCCTATTTGTGATGTTACTAAATTATCTTCGGGAGGACAAGTATCAGCCTGCGGTAAATTAGAGGCTGGAGCTATTCGGACTGGCACGAAGGTATGTGATACTGCTACTTACATGTTATTGCTTTCTCAACATTATGTTTGAAAAGAAAAAAACACCTTATTCATGTGAGGTTGAATATTTCTTTGTTTATTGTATAATGTGTGTATATATTTGATACGCATCCGCGATCACTATGCAAGTATATTTCTTGTGTGTGTATATTAAGGTTGAAGATATTTTTGACTACGTAATCATGCTTACACTGCACGTATAGTGAGGAGTTATTCGTTTTAGAGTGTGCATGATAG
Source organism: Euphorbia lathyris (assembly GCF_963576675.1). Classification (NCBI taxonomy): domain Eukaryota; kingdom Viridiplantae; phylum Streptophyta; class Magnoliopsida; order Malpighiales; family Euphorbiaceae; genus Euphorbia; species Euphorbia lathyris. The sequence goes on along the minus strand of NC_088917.1, from coordinate 5,171,570 downwards.
GATAAATATTTTCATGACCCTTAATGGGGTAAACTACATTTATGGCCCCTGAACTACAGTGCTACTAACATTATGGCCCCTAAACTTCATTTTTTAACATAAAAATACTATAACATTAAATCTCAATCAATAACAATCCGTAAAAAAATTAACGAAATGATGACTTGGACAAGTTTGATTACATTATTGACTCTTTCTTTTATCCGTGTTACCATAAACTATAATAAAATACCTGTTTTATCCTTATCATTTCCTTAGTTTTTGAATGGATTATGTTGTGTGGACTTTAATGTTAGGTTCAAGGATGTTTATGTCAAGAAATGAAGTTTAGTGGCCGTAATGTTAGTAGCGCAATAGTTTGGGGGCCATAAATGTAATTTACCATGAATCTACGTAGGTTTTATCACCTGCTATAAATTATGTATGTGATACAGATGCTTGTTAATTCTAGTGACAAGTATGTTGGTACACTTTTGTTGAATTTTTGTATATGTTTCACTATATGTACTGTTACCTTGAGTATACCGTTAATGTGTGGTTGGTATTTGGTGTTATAGGTTTTGGTTATGCCATCAGGAGATATAGGGACGGTACGCACCCTAGAGCGTGACTCTCAGGCTTGTTCCGTCGCTAGAGCTGGAGACAATGTGGCTGTTGGTCTAGCAAGCATTGATGGAAGCATCTTGATGGCCGGAGGTGTTCTTTGTCACCCCGACTTTCCAGTTGCTGTTGCAAAACATTTGGAATTGAAGGTGCTCGTCTTAGATTTTGCAACCCCGATTCTGGTTGGCTCTCAAGTAAGCTTCTGCTCAACATTATCTTATAAAAGTAATATATCGGAGATATTTACAGACCCAATATTAACATTAATGAATCTTCTATATATATATACACACACACATCAAGTGTCCGACTAAGAAACCAAGTTCAAACTAGACTGCTAATCCAAGACTCAGTCCTAATCTAATACAAACTACGAAATTCTAACCGTAAACAACTGTATTCTTCCAATACTCCCCTCAAGCTGAACAGGGAGTGGACGAACAGTCAGCTTGTACTGAAGAAACAGAAAATAACCATTAGCCTGAGAAAGAGAAAACGGCCTCTGGCCATTAGGAGTCATTAGACTATCCCCACAATTCAAGACGAGCTTTCCAAAGCTTGAACAAATGGACGGAAGGTCCCAGACCAACTGTTATATAGTCGAGCAAATCTTCTCCTGACATAGGACTCTGCAAGGCAGCTAACTGGTCAAATAAACCTTTGACTTTTTGCATCATCACTATGATCATCAGACTAAGATGCACACATTTGTCGAACATCTTCTATACGCACAAACTGCCTTCAATTTCATCTACCAAAATATAACCTAAAAATTTGGACGGGAGAAAAAGAGCCAAAACTGGAAATTCTAGTTAGGGTTTGAATATAGAAGAGGATGGAAACATCAAATTCTTTTAGAGATGAGAAAGAGAATAAAAGACCCAAACTAGGTTGAGGACAAGGAAAGGAAGCCCGGGACATCCCAACTAGGTTGGCAACCCCAGACGACCACCCCCGAACCCAAATCAATAATAAAAAAAAAAAAATACAAGTAATGTCAAAGAGTAAATAGGCAAAACTAAGCAAACCTATACAAGTCTCAGCCGTTACAATTGTCCCAAATAAAACTAGAACAAAATTGAGAATGTGAGTCCCACCAGTGAGGCTCCGAACTGATCCTGCCAAATTTGGCCAGTGCATCTGCAACTTGATTACCTTCCCGAAAAACGTGTGACACAACGAATTGCATTTCACGAAGTAAGGCGCGACACTCCAGAAGCTCCTGATGCTACTCCCAGGGGGCCGATAAGTCGGCGTGTCGAAGGAGAGATACCACATAGGTCGAGTCACTTTCAAGCCAAAAACGCTCTGGAACCAAGGAAGTTGTAATTGCTTTATGAAAACCTTCAACATCAAAAAGAGCTAAACCAACAGACTCAATCAACACTGCAATAAACCACCATTGATGAACTTCTGCATCGCATCTATACATTAATTCATCTAGAAATTTACCGACCAATATCACATGACCAATATCACATAAACGATTGACGGACCAATTTTTTTTAATTCTCTAACCCTAAAGAGAAAAGGGTATGACTAACCTTTGAGGATGAGAAAAACAACGACAATGGGAAAGGAGAAGAAAAACATGCGAAGAAGAAATTATTTATCGGAAAATTGAGAGAGGTTTTTATTATCAAACAGACATAGCGAAAAGATGAATGCATCGAAAGCCATAGATTAGGATGTTCGGTTTTTGAATCTTTTGTGTCTCTGATACCATATAAAAATAATATATCGGAAATATTTAGACTCAATATTAACATTAATGAATCTTCTATATATATATATATAAACCAAGTTCAACTAGACTGCTAGTCCAAGACTCTGTCCTAATCTAATACAAACTACACAATTCAAACTGTAAACAACTGTATTCTTCCAATGTATCTTACTCGAATATTCGTGCGTTTTCGGTTGTCTCGTAATAACCAATGTTGTCAAACCCGGTTCAACTGGACCCAATAGGCAAACCGATCCGGAGAGAAGCATAAAATATTGCATTGTCCAGAACCACTGAAAACCTGCCCACCCGGATGACTCAACCAGTGTCCCATAAATTGGGAGATGGGTCGGCGCGGGTTTGATTTTTAAACTTACATCAGTTAAAAAAACGAAAATTATAAATTGGTATTAGTAGTAATATAATTAAACTAATTTTTAAACGTGATACATTTATATTATGCACTTTTTACAATATTGAACCTTTAATCCATGACTGTCTTTTCTGGTTGTAACCGTTCCGGTTTTGATAACTGTGTTAATAACATAATCTTCTTCTGAATGTGCAGTTGGAATTTCATCTATACCATGCAAAAGAAGCTGCAAGAGTTTCAAAGATAGTATCATTGCTCGATCCAAAAACCGGCAAAGTAACAAAGAAGGCACCTCGTTGTCTCACTCCGAAGCAACAAGCAATAATCGAGGTAAAGATGGACATTAGTTGCTTCTCTGAATAGTGAGCAGGATTAATCTGATACCATTTTGTTTCCAATTTCAGGTCGTGTTAAACGGACCGATTTGCGTGGAACAGTTCTCAAACTGTAAAGCTCTCGGAAGGGTGGCTTTGAGAGCAATGGGAAGAACTATTGCTTTAGGTGTCGTAACCAGAATAATCGAGCAACAGGAGTAGTTGATAAAGAGGCTGCAGCAAACCTAAGGTGATTCTCCCTCCCTTCCAACCAGGAGACGTTTAATGTATTCCGTTCAATCATGGCCGGTGGCTGAGATGTAATGTGACTGTGTCTGTGGACTGGTAAAGTTCCGAGTTTTTGATCGTTGTAGAAAACGACATGTCACCATATAGCTAGCTTAGTAATATTTTTTTTATTCTTTTTGTGTATATACTTATTGATCATTTTGGTGACATTTGTTTGGATTCATATATGTAGTAGCAAAATGGCATATTATTTCATTTTTGAAAGTTTTGGCTGCTTATATTTGTTAACATACTAACTATTCTTGTACTTCTAAACAAAAGCTTACAAGTAGAGTCACGGCACAAGGGTCCGTTGCAACCCCATTGCCAGGTTCTACTTTAGAAGCGGTGATTTCAGTCAGCCCGCCGTTAGGGTTGTAACTGAGCTGAGCCTTTCATTAGTGGTTGGGTGTTCGACTTCATAAAAGGATGATTCTGTTTGGCTCAATTTATGAATGAGCTGAGTTTGAGCACGGCCAAGCTCGTGTCGAAAGCTTGCGAGCGGGTTAGATTATAGGTTCATGAACAAGTTTGATTATAATATTCATGAATACGCTCGTGAGCAAGTTTGGTTTGATTTTTTTTAATAATAGTATTTATGTAAAAATGGAAATGTAAAAATAATGAGTTTTGTAGGTTTTAAAATTGTGTAGTTTTATGTTGAAGAAATTTTGGATGAACATAATTAATGAGTTGTTTGTGAACGAAATTCATGAATGGAATTGATGATTTGCTCACGAGAAAAGCTTGTGAGTAGTTCACGGACAAGATGTTGAACTCGAGTTCAAAGCTCGAATTCATTAATTTTCAAAGGAACCGATATGAGCAGGTCAAAGTTTAACTCGTGATTATAATCTAACCTTCATTAAGATATATAAAATTTTGGGATAAGAGTTAAAAATATGATCCTAATGTTTTCGGAGAAATAAAAATTTGTCCCTTAACATACGAATGGATATAAATCTACCTTTAATTTTTTTTATTCAAGAGTAATTTTATCTTTATTAAATGAAAAATTCGATGGAGTATATCGGATTTTCAAAACAAGTTTGTCGATAAACTGATTTTTATTGGTTATTACCCGGGTGTAGTGATAAATGTGCAAGGGTTGCTAGGTCGTCGCCCCGAAGCGGCGCGCCACCCCAGGACCCGGGGGTGGTGTCAAATATGCAAGGGTTGCGGGTAAATAAGCTAGTCCACGGTAATGGTAGGGGTAGGGGTAAGGGTAGTAAGTTACGCTTTGGGACATGGAACATAGGTTCTTTGACAGGAAGATTAGCTGAAATTGTAGATGTTATGAAGAGGAGGAGAATAAATATATTATGCCTACAAGAAACCAAGTGGGTTGGAGCCAAGGCTAGAGAGATAGCTCCTTGGGGTTATAAGCTTTGGTACTCAGGAAAGGATAAGGGTAGAAATGGAGTAGGTATTCTTATTGATAGGGAGTATATTGATGAGGTAGTAGCGGTGTCTAGGAAGAGCGATAGAATTATGAGTGTTAAGCTAGTGATAGGGGATGAGGTTGTGAATGTCATTAGTGCATATGCGCCACAAATAGGATTAGATGTGTCTATAAGACAAGCTTTTTGGGATGACTTAGAGGAAGTGGTGCAACAGGTTCCTAGGGATGAAAAAATGGTACTAGGGGGTGATCTCAATGGACACGTGGGTTCTAGGCGAGATGGGTTTGAGAGTGTTCATGGAGGGTATGGTTTTGGAGATAAGAATGAAGCAGGAAATGATATTTTGGAATTCGCATCAGCCTATGACTTGAGTATCATGAACACATGGTTTATGAAGAGAACATCCCACTTAGTGACTTATCGGAGTGGCGGTAATGCGAGCCAAATTGACTTCTTCTTAGTAAGGAGTGCTTGGAGAAAGAGTTATATTGATTGTAAGGTGATCCCTGGTGAGAGTACGACAACCCAACATAGAGTAGTGGTGCTAGATTTTCGAAGTAGGAAATGTATAAGAAAACAAACACCTCAAGTAGAGACTAAGATTAAGTGGTGGAAATTGCAAGGGGAGAATCAACAAAAATTTGTGGATGAGATGACCAAAAAAGATATTTGGACTTGCAATATGGATTCAGATATAGATTCGATATGGAATAAGATGGAGCATAGTATAAGGGAAGTAGCGAAGGAAGTTCTAGGGGAATCTAAAGGTAGCATGCCACCGGGTAAGGACACATCTTGGTGGACAGAAGAAGTACGACAAACAGTAAAGAGTAAGAGAGAATCCTATAAACTATTGGGGAAATGTAGGAGTGACGAGAACTACGAAAAATACAAAGAGGCTAAAAGGGAAGTAAAGAAGGTCATACGAGATGCTAGAGCAAAGGTGAATCGGGATCTGTATACAAGATTGGATACGAAAGAAGGGGAAAGAGACATATATAGAATTGCTCGGATGAGAGATAGGAAGACGCGAGATCTCGGAAAAGTTAAATGTGTGAAGGATGTGGACCAGAAAGTCCTAGTTGGAGATAAGGATATCAAGGAACGATGGAGGTCCTATTTTGATGACTTATTTAATGGAGATCGCCAACAAGATGTTGGAGATATAAGTATCCATCACGATATGATAAATCATGAATGCCTGCGGAGAATTCAAAAGGGTGAAGTCAAAATGGCATTAAGTAAGATGAAGTTGAAGAAAGCAGTAGGACCTGATGGCATCCCTATTGAGATTTGGAGATGTTTGGGAGAAAGAGGAATCGAATGGTTGACGACGTTCTTCAACAAAATTTGGAGAAACAATAAGATGCCATCAGAATGGAGGAAAAGTACCTTAATCCCTTTGTATAAGAACAAAGGCGATGTCCAAGATTGTGCCAACTATCGGGGAATCAAATTAATGAGTCACACTATGAAACTTTGGGAGCGAGTGATTGAACAAAGGCTAAGGAGGACGGTGAAGATCTCGGAAAACCAGTTTGGCTTTATGCCGGGAAGATCAACTATGGAAGCCATCCATCTAATGAGACAATTAATGGAGCACTATCGAAATAAGAAGAAAGACTTGCATATGGTTTTCATTGACTTGGAGAAAGCATATGATAAGGTACCAAGGGAAGTACTTTGGTGGGCCTTGATAAGGAAAGGCATTTCGCGGAAATATATTGACATCATAAAGGATATGTATGAGGGAGTATGCACGAGTGTACGTACTAGTGTTGGGAAAACTGAAGAGTTTCCTATTACGATTGGAGTGCATCAAGGTTCCGCACTAAGCCCATTTCTTTTTGCCATCGTTATGGATGAACTAACAAGTTCACTTCAAGATGGTATACCATGGTGCATGCTGTTTGCAGATGATATTGTGTTAGTTGATGAGACGAAAGAAGGAGTGGAGATGAAGTTGGAACTATGGAGGCAAACTCTAGAATCTAGAGGCTTTAAGTTGAGTCGAAGTAAGACAGAATATTTGGAGTGTAAGTTTAGCGGCCGTAGGAGTAGGGAGGCAGGGACAATCACCCTAGATGGGAGAGTTGTTCAGGCCTCGGATTGCTTCCGGTATTTAGGATCTATTATCCAAACGGATGGAGAAGTAGATGGAGATGTTGCCCATAGGATTAAAGCTGGTTGGTCGAAGTGGAAGAGTGCTACGGGTTTCCTTTGTGATCCCGGCATGCCTAATAGATTGAAGGGAAAATTCTACCGGACGGCAATTAGACCAGCATTGTTATATGGTACGGAGTGTTGGGCAGTGAAACACTGCCACATCCATAAGATGTCGGTGGCGGAGATGCGTATGTTGAGATGGATGTGTGGTCACACGAGAAAGGACCGGGTGCGTAATGAAATAATTAGGACAAAAGTAGGGGTTACATCTATTGAGAATAAAATGCGAGAAAACCGACTAAGGTGGTTTGGCCATGTGAGACGTAGAGCGCTTGATGCGCCGGTTAGGAGAACCGAAGAGTGGCAAAGGGATGTAGTGGTGAGGGGTAGGGGAAGACCTAAGCAAACTTGGAGGAGGGTGATCGAGAGTGATATGAGTTTATTGGGAATTGAGGAAAATATGGTAGTGGATAGGACGGAGTGGAGGGAGCGAATCTGTGTCGCTGACACGACTTGATTTTCACGGTTTTATATGATGGTTCATGTTAGCCGACCCCGAATCATTTCGGGACTAAGGCTTTGTTGTTGTTGTTGTTGTATTTGTAATAAACAATTTTTTTTTCTTTTTTTTGCGATTTTTTTTCAAAAGTTCATAGTTTTGAGATTATCTCGGGGTAGATGTAAGTATTCTATCTCTAGACTTCTTTTATATATATAAATATAAAAAATGTAAGAAGGAAAGAAATTCAAAAAATTCAATAATAATAATAATAATAATAATAATAATAAGGCCAAAAACAAACATACGTGACAATTACTAAAAATAGCCATAATCTAATTGTCAACATCATTTTTAACTATTTTATTGAATCAAATTATATAGTCAACATATATTAGATTAATAAGTACAAACCGTTGTTATTCGTTTTTCTTTTCCTTTTCTACCAAAAAAAAATAAATACAAAAAATGTTTAACGTTTTTATTATATATGTATTTTTTATTAGTAACAATACATCATTTATCCTCCCAATTTGTCTAAAAGTTTGATTAGCTCCAGTAATTTTCAAAATGTCCCTTTAACTTGTATAAAATGTCCAGTTAGTTTTTTCAACTTGCGTAAAATGTAATCAATTAATCATTGAGTTGCAAAAAAAAAAAAAAAATTACAGTAAAACATTTATAAATTAATAATATTGGAACCATGAAATTTTATTAATTTATAGAGATATTAATTTATCGAGTATTAATTTACTGAACCGGTCTAAGTCGGGACCAGAAGAAATTATTATTTTAAAGAGGTTATTTTTTTTTTAAAGATTGGTTAGCGAGGAAGGGTAAGCGATTTTAAAGAGGTTATTAATTTATGAAGATTTACTGTAAGTTAAATGTGAAAGATGTATTGCACGGGTCTTAAAAAGCGTAAAACGGCCAAGGTTGTGGCATTAGAGAACACAAGTTTTATGATTGAGCAAGTAAGAACTTTTTTTAATCTATTCTGTGAATTATGTAATAACATTCTAGGGTTAAGGTGCAAAAATACCTCTCTAATATTTTGGGTCAGGAGCAATTTTACTCCTAATGTATAAAATGGTGCAATTTTACCCCTAACATTGGAAGCAAAGAGCAATTTTACCCCTAACGTTGATAAATTGGGTCAATTCCAGACACTATTATAAAACACGAATATTTTTGTTCCTTATTCTGCACCAATTGCATAACAATTCGTTATAAAAACATAATTTCATGTTTTTTATAATTTAGTAATAGAATTGGAGATTAATATTTATAATAATTCGGTGAATTTTTTGAATTTTTTTTGTCTAATTCGTACTAAAAGACAATATATATTTTTTCACATCCCAACATATGTTTGTGATTCAAAATTCCGAGTCAAGTGATTCAAAATTTAGATTTCATTTCTGTAAAAAGCAATATGATGTACACACATTGTTTATTCAATAATTACAAACACAGTAGCGATTAGATTTGTTCATATTAGTTTACATTTTGGTAGAGGCCGACCGCATCCCTATTACGAAGTTACAATGAGAAGATTGAGTAGAGAATCCGCCCTGAGTCTGACAAACTTTAACGAAACCCAAGGAAAGGATTGACAACCCGTTCACTTGCAAGTCGTGAAATGTTTTCATGCTTCTTGTTCTCTGTAAACTTGTATCAAATTTATATTTCATCTAATAAAGTCTGTTCTATTCGATAGATTTTCACGCAGTACTTTGGTAAAGGATCCGAAATGGATTGCCAGTGTTTTCATTAAAACGTAGTTTAATTCAAAATCTTTACAAGGAAACTTTGTTGAACACTTAGACAAATTGATATCTCGGTAGAGTTTTAATTTGGTTAAGGTAGCGATCTAACCCGACCGTAGGAGGATTGACTACAGTTCAAAGCCTAAAAATTAGAGGTTCTGTCATTTATTTCATCGTTATAATTTATACAAAGTTTAAAGTTGTTTTCTTTGCTTAATGCAAACGAATACATTTGTTTACTTTTCTAAAAGAACTTAACGTTCCTGTTTTGTAAATTCATTCCTAAATCAGAAGTATTTTCTAACATTTGTTATTCTCTATTCTAATTCTCATTCTAGCAATTTCAAAACCAAATCCGATTTAACGATTTTCCATATTATAAACCTTAAAAGTATAATTCAAAATAAGTTTTTGTTAAAAAATGTTCCCTGTGGGATCGATATCTTTTATTACTACAAGCGTATACCGTGCACTTGCGGAAATTGCTCAACAAGTTTTTGGCGCCGTTACCGGGGAACGCCAAAATTTTTGACAAAAATTTAGATTTTTCGTATTTTATTTCGAATCTAGGTTTATTTATACTTATTCAAACTTTTATATTTTATTTATTTTAAGTTACTAACATATTTATTTTTCAAATTCTGTTTTGAAGGTAGTTTCGGTTCGTGCAAAATTTCAAGTTCATGCGCAGTTCTCGAAGTTTGGGCACACCACCAGACCCTATTGACCCAGAAATTGAAAAGACTCTTAAAAAGAACAAGAAAGACAAGAAAAACAAAAACAAAACTCCAATAAAAACTAGAATTACTGAGCCAGAAATTATGGCTACGCTTATGGATTACGCTAGGCCAGCAGTGGCCGGTGTAACAAACAGCATAGTTAGACCCCAAATAAATACAAACCAATTTGAAATT